>NW_026652288.1:73990776-74119862 GCF_009828535.3 Hylobates moloch | reverse complement strand
TATAATATATATAATATAATATATATATAATATATATTATATGTATATGTATTCCAAATTATTCATGTTAATAGTTTTACTTCTGCTAGTTTAGAAAATAAAACAACTATTATATTTTGTTTTTTGTCACCTCTTACTTTTAGATAATTTCAACACCCGTTGTAACTGAACTATTCCTGCCATGTTTAAATATATATTTGAAAAATAAATATAGTAAAACAAAAAGTAAATATAAAATATGAATTGAACAGTGGAATACACAGTATGCAAGGGAAGAAAGATGAAACTACCAAATATTATGCATAAGTTTCTTTTTAATAATATATTTTTTTAAAATTAATGAAAAAAACAAAGTAAAAATCTTAAGTTTTATAAATTTCAATATAAGATTCTGTACATTTTGCAATGAATTAAAAATAAAACTAAAGATGTAAATGGTCAAAAAGTAAAAATTGTAAGAATGAAACCCAACTTATACATAATTTAATTAATAGTTGTCGAATCCCACTTTTGCATTTATTGATAGGCTGCCCTAACCAGAGGATGGAAAAGCTTTTCCTGAGCAACTTTGCCCATTTTTCTTCATGAGTACTGGCTTCACTTTCTGGATGAAACTTGCTTTTGATTCCAATCCTTGCCCACACTTGAAGCTGGTATCTGAAAACATGCCCTGTGCCTGAGCAGCTTTTTCAGTGCACCTCGTGTATGTTAATATATGTGAGCGCTCAGGTGTTTTTATTGTCATTTAGTACAGGATTGTGGTGCATGTGTTGATTGAAGTAGACTTAAATCAATAAACTTCTGATCTATTTTAATCAAGTTAACTGTATGTGTTAAACGGCTATAACCACATATTGTAGCACACAGTTCCTTTTTAGACACAATAATTCTCTTATTTGCTGTATTTATTTTTGGCCCCAGACCCTGATCTTTTTCTTTTTCTCTCTTTACCTAATGTGACTAGTATGGGCTTATTAGGCTTTTGCAAGAGTGTTATACTCTTGGCTTGATTTATTTCTTCTAATTGAGCAGATTGAATGGTACTACTTTACTCATACAATTCCAAAAATGTGTTCCAATGTTTTGATCTTTCATACATTTCTGAGTTATCCTTGACCCTTATACCTCAAAGTCTTAACTCTGCTTATTTTTTTGCCTTCGGAAATTGAGAAGCATTTGTGTTTTCCAACCTAGTAAGTCCCTGAATTTCTGGCCTCTCTGTTTCTTTTTCATTCTGCTTCAAATTTACCACGTTGAATTTTCCCACAACTATCTTTTCAAAAATAGTACCCAATCTGTTGAAACCATTGATAATCCATATGCTAATACTAAGATGATGTTTTCTAGCATCTAACCATATAAATAAAAGTTCAATTTTATATTACTGCATCCTACTTTATCATAGTGACAGTTTTGCCAAATGTTTTGTCACTATATATTACTCTTCTTATAGACTCTAGTACTAATATCTTCCAACTCATTAAATTAATTGACTCTTAGAACAACACAAAGTTTTTTGTGTTTTCATTTTCCCACAGTAGCACCTACTTCAAGAATATCTCATCCCCTTTTTTTATATTATTCTTGCTGCAGTAACAAATAAACCCAAACCTTCATGGCTTAGTATAGTCAAAGTTTCATTCTTAGTCATACTCCCTGTCATGAAGGCTCTGCTCATTTTAGTTGAAAAGTGAGTTAACAAGAGAGCTTCTGCTTTGACACATGTACCTATGATTTCCAAAGAAGAAAAAGGGAATTTGCTAATACATATATTGGCTCTCAAAGCTTAGGAGAGACAAACATTTTTCTTATGCTCCCATTTTACTAACCTAAAGAAATCTCACAATTTCATTAATACTGTTAGAGGCTGTAGAGAAATAACAATTCTACTATGAGACAGACACTATGCTAGTATCTGGGTATAGGGTAGTTAACCAAACAGAAAAAGTTAACATCTTTCTAATTTTATTTTTATTCGAATGAAGATAAATTGGGTTTGCTTTTGATTTTTAATCATATATAAATTAGTTGTGTTGAAAACTTTCTTATATTTTGCCCTTTATCTAAATCTTCTAGTTTTAAAAATATATTTTTTCTTAATTTAATATGCCACAGAGAATGCTGTTCCTCATTATCTGACTTTAAAAGTATATTGGGAAGCATATTATTTTTCTTCTGCTACATAACAAATTATGACAAGTTTAGCAGCTTAAAATAACACACTTTATTATCTCACAGCTTCAATGCATCAGGAGTCTAGGGTCCTCAGATCAGGGTCATAAAAGTCTGCAATAATGGGTAGTCTGATCAGTAGTATTATCAGAAGCCCAAAGGGGGAAAATCTGCTTCCAACCTTCCTCAGCTTGTTAGAAGGATTTATCTACTATAGAAGTGAGAGAACTGAACCTGGCATCGGTGGCTGATGCCTGTAATCACAGCAGGTGGATCTCCTGAGGTTAGGAGTTCAAGACCAGCCTGGCTAACATGGTGAAATTCCATCACTACCAAAAATACAAAAATTAGCCAGACATGGTGGCACGCACCTTTAGTCCCAGCTACTTGGGAAGCTGAGGCAGAAGAATTTCTCGAACCCGGGAGGTGGAGGTTGCAGTGAGCCGAGATCGCACCACTGTACTCCAGCCTAGGTGACAGAGCGAGACTCCGTCTCAAAAAATAAAAAATAAAATAAAAAAGAAGTGAGAGAACTGTTACTTGAATATCACCAGTTGCCACCATGAGCTCCTGGAGCTCCAGAGACTCCTAGATGTTTCATGCCATGTGGCCATTTCCATAGGCCTTCTTATCAACATGGCATTTTAATCTACCAAAGCCAAAAAGAGAGGCTCTGTCTTCTCAAGAAGTGTTTAGTTCCTCCTTTAAGAATTTTGATTTAAGTTAGACCCTACAAGGATCACTTCCCTTTTGATTAACACAAAACCGATGATTTGAGACCTTAATTACACCATCAAAACTCCATTATCTTTCCATGTACTATTGGTTATAGTAAGATCACTTGTCCTGCCCACACTCAAGGGGAAGGGATTAAACAGATGTGAATACCAGGAGGAGGCAATTATGGGCAGTCAACTTCGAGTGTACTCACCATAAAAAGATGGCTATTGTATTCTTTCTGTCCAACGATGTAATCTTATTTGATTACATTGGTGAAAAATGTGGCATCTATTAGGTAGTTTCTAGATTTCTCTAATTATTTCTCAATATTGTGGAATTATTTTGTTAAAGATTGTCCAGTAAATATCTTTAAATTTCTTCACTTATTTCTAGAATTTCTTTCCTATATGCTACTTACTGTTTTGTGTAATAAAATTATTTGATTTAATTTTTTAAAATTTTCAATGAGTTGTATTTTTTTTTCAAGAAACAATTTTAACCTTGTGTTTATCTATATATTTTACACAGTTCATCTAGACGATCCAGCCACAATCAAGTTTATGGGCTGGTGATGTGCTACAGTATAGCACATTCCTTGTTTTTTTTTTAATTAAAAAAATCTCTTTGGTATATTTATTTTCTTTTCTTTAACAAAAACTTTTATTTTAGGTTCCGGGTACATGTCAAACTTGTAAAGTGTAAACAGGTAAACTGAATGTCATGCGGGCTGGGTGTAAAATTATTTCATCACACAGGTAATAAGCATAGTACCTGATAGGTAGTTTTTCCATCCTCTCTCATCTTCCACCTCCTTCCACCTTACCTTCAAGTATGCTCCAGTGTCTGTTATTCCCTTCTTTGTGTCCATATATACTCAATATTTCACTCTCATTGATATGGTTTGGCTGTGTCCTCACCCAAATCTCATCTTGAACTGTAGTTCCCATAATCACCATGTGTCATGGCAGGGACCTGGTGGGAGGTTATTGACTTGTGGAGGTTACCTTCATGCTGTACTCATGATACTTAGTGAGTTCTTACAATATCATATGGTTTCATAAGAGGCTTTTCCCCCACTTATTCTGCAGTTCTTCTTGCTGCTGCCATACGAAGAAGAATATGTTTGCTTTCCCTTCCACCAGGATTGTAAATTTCCTGAGGCCTGCGCAGCCATAATGAACTGTGAGACAATTAAACCTCTTTCCTTTATAAATTACCCAGTCTTGGGTATGTCTTTATTAGCAGCATGAAAAAGAACTAATGCAGTAAATTTGTACTGCAGAGCATGGGATGCTGCTGTAAAGATATGTGAAAATGTGGAAGTGACTTAAGAAGTGGGTAACAGGCAGAGATTAGAACTGTTTGGAGGGCTCAGAAGAAGGTAAGAAGATGTGGGAGAGTTTGGAACTTCCTAGAGACTTGTTGAATAGCTTTGACCGAAATGCTGATAGTGATATGGACAATAAAGCCCAGACTGAGGTAGTCTCAGATGGAGATGAGAAACTTGTTGGGAACTGGAGTAAAGGTCACTCTTGGTATTCAAAGAGACTGGTGGTATTTTGCCCCTGCCCTGGAGATCTGTGGAACTTTGAACTTGAGATAGATAATTTAGCATATCTGGCAGAAGAAATTTCTAGGTGGCAAAGTGTTCAAGGGAAAGCAGAGCAAAAATATTTGAAAAATTTGCAACTCAATGATGCAGTAGAAAAGAAAAATCAATATTTTAGGGAGAAATTCAAATCCCCTGCAAAAATTTGCATAAGTAACAAGGAGCCAAATGCTAATTGACAAGGCAATGAGAAAAATGTCTCCAGGGTATGTCAGAGACCTTCATGGCAGCCTCTCCCATCACAGACCCGGAGGCCTAGGAGAGAAAAATGGTTTCCTGGGTCAGGTCCAGGGCACCCCTGCTGTGTGCAGCCATTAGCCTATTTCATCCATGGCTAAAAGAAGCCAAAGTACAGCTAAAGCCATTGCTTCAGAGGGTGCCAGCTCCAAGCTTTAGTAGCTTCCACATGGTGTTGAGCCTGTAGGTGCACAGAAGTCAAGAATTGAGGTTTGGGAACCTCTGCCTCAATTTTAGAAGATGTAATGAAATGCGTGGATGTCAAGGCAGAAATGTACCTCAGGGACAGAGCCCTTACAGAGAACCTCTGCTAGGGCAGTGTGAAAGGGAAATGTGGGGTTGAAGCCCTCACACAGAATCCCTACTGGGGCACTGCCTAGTGGAGCTTTGAGAAGAGGGTTTCTGTCCTGTGGACTCCAGCCTGGTGTATCTACTGACAGCTTTCACCGTGGGCCTGGAAAAGCTGCAGACAATCAATGCCAGCGCATGTGAGAAATTATGTATTAATGTGCTTTGTGGCCTAACTCAATCTGTGTCTCCTTTTTTGAAGAGTGAATTTTTATCGTTTAAATTTTAATGAAAAAAATTTAAAAGTTTATGTATGTTATCAATTAAATATTTCTGAATTGTTATATATAATATATAATAATAAACATTGATTTAGAATTATAATATTCTTAAAATCCCTAAACAAAATTAACCTGAAATTCATAATAAAATGCTGTTCCTTGAAATTACATGAAGAATATTTAGAATGAGTTAAATTGTTCTAATAAACCAAGCACACACACACATATATATACAATTATTACTCAATAAATAATAACAAAAATATTATTTTTTAAAACCCATAATTTTCTTATAGAGCAAAAGTATGCATTTAAATTTTCCTTGTACTTACTCATAGAAACTCATCTGCAAATATGAAGAATCCCCTAAGCCCTGGTTAGGTTTATTTCATACCATTAAACACTTGTGTTGATTTTATCTGACATTTAATTCTGTGCAAGCTCTAGCAGCTCTGTAACTCACATAAAAAGTGCAACTGCAAACATCCAAGTAGTGGAATATGCAATGATTCGTAAGAGAAAATATTGTAAGCTATAGAAAACATAGGAATATTGCCAAGACAATATAGCTGATGACTACTCTTATTTCCTCTCTCCTATCCACTGTGTACTATAAGAATTAATATCAGCATTCAGTTTTACAACCTTAGTAGGTTAATGTTATTATATAAAGTTCAAGAACTAGTAACAGCAGAGTAACTTTTGCTAGTTTCTACTAACTAGTAACCTGGCATAAATATTACACAGTACTGCTTGTGATATTATAGGGAGGTCTCTTACAAGATGAAATTCATGAGAAAAAACTATAAGAAACAATTTTATAGTTAGTATTGGTTCATATTAAAAACACAATATGGCATATTTCATTACTATTTATGATTGCCTTACCTATGAGAAAGTTATATACTACAAATTTACATCACAGAACAGAGTTGTTTCTTAATTGCAATCTCCAATATCCTGATAATCAAGAAGCTAAGGACACACACATACACACACACACACACACACAAACACACACAAACACATTTTTGTTTCTAATGTACAAGTTTTGGATGACAAGTTTACTATTTATTCAAAGCCACTTTTTACTTAATCCACTGTTATGATGGCTTAGGGACACTTAAAGCAGCCGTGTCCCATGAATTTGATGATAAGAACTGAAATAGATTGTATTAAGCCATTCTTGCATTGCTATAAAGAAATATGCCTAGACTGGGAAATTTTTAAGAATAGAGATTTAATTGGCTCAGGGTTCTGCAGGCTGTACAGGAAGCATAGTGCCATCTGCTTCTGGGAAGGACTCAGGAAGCTTTCAATCATTGTGGAAGTCAAAGGGGAATAGGCACATCACATAGGGAGAATGGAGGCCAGCAAATGAGAGGGATGGGGGGAGATGCTGCAGACTTTTAAACAACCTTGTCTTGTGATAAGTCAGTATCGCAAAAACAGCACCAATCCATGAGGGATCCACTTCTATGATCCAAACACCTCTCACCAGGCCCCACTTCCGGCATGGGGACTACAATCCAACATGAGATTTGGGTGGGGACAAATATCTAAACTATATCAACATGATTTTATTAGTATCACGAAGGTGACAACTGGAATTAAGAAAAAAATAATCTAACCTGGAGTAAAACAAGAAAAATTGTCATTTCTACTTAATAATTTAATATACTCTTAAAAAGGTTTTAGCACTTTAATAACACTCTGTAAATATTAGAATAAACAAATAGTTATAAATTTTATGAATTTTCATCATTTTTAAATATGACAGCATTATAAAAAGATAAATGAAAGTTCAGATTGAATCTCTTTAAACAATTTTAACACATACTGTTTTTTAATTTTCAATGAATTACATAAGAATAGTAGCTAGAAAAAGAATTCTAATCAAAATCTTTATTAAATGTTAAGTGAATTATTATTTACTTATAAAATTTAAAGTCAGAAAAATAATATCCATTTAAATAACTATTAAAACAGTTATATTATTATGTTTTGTACTTGGATGAATGGCATGGATATTTACATTAAAAATATTTCAGTAAAAAATCAATAAGTGAACGACAAAATTTGAGAGGCTTCCTACAAGGAAAGGGTCTATAACTTCTAAAACATCTACTAGTTTGCATTTGCTTACAATTTATTTTACATGTTGTTACTATTTCCAGACAGTTTTGCATGCTGTAAAATATTTTCACTTTAGTACAGGCAGAATACTGTCATATAAAAATATAAAATCTAAATCTGAGAACACATTTATGAAATGACTTCAAAATTGAAATTGTTTTTAAAATATTTTATTTACTATATGAAAACCGAGCCAATGTATAGAGTCCTATGACTTTTCAGAAAATAAAGGATGATAAATACCTAAAGAACTGCCATGTTTACCAAACTATAGAATTGCTATGTATTTCAGATGACCACCTCCCTCTAAAAAGCATCTTAGTAAACTATGTAATGAAAAAATGATTTCCCAAAAATAATTTTTAGATAGAAAATCAAATCATATACACATGTTTTATTATGGTAAGTTATTTCCTAAGCGTGAAACAAAATGGTACTATCCTCAAAAATATATATTATTTCAACACATTTTACAGTAAAGTGAACTTACATCTAGGTCAAAAAAGCTTGCTGTTTCGCTTCTCATTACTAATAATTATAAGGAGGCTTGAGAAAAATCAAGTAGAAACATCAACATGAGGACTTCAAATACTTTGCTGCTAAAGTTTGAAAATGTAACTGCAGAAATGAAATCTTTTTTTTTTGAGACAGAGTCTCATTCTGTCACCCAGTCTGGAGTGCAGTGGCATGATCTCGCCTCACTGCAACCTCTGCCTCCTGGGTTCGTACAATTCTACTGCCTCAGCCTCCCACGTAGGTGGGATTACAGGTGCCTGCCATCATGCTGAGCTAATTTTTGTATTTTTAGTAGAGATGGGGTTTCCTCCTGTTGGCCAAGCTGGTCTCGAACTCCTGACCTCAAGTGATCCACCCACCTGGACTCCCAAAGTGTGGGGGTTACAGGCATGAGCCATCACGCCCGGTGAAACACATTTTTATTATATATTTCCTTGTGGTAATGCTATAAAACAAAATTTCATAAATAAGCTGAGATTGTACTGCTTATGAGACATCATTTATTATTTGGTGACAATAATCCTCAAACAAAACAACCTGAAACATTTTATCTTCATTAAAATTAATATACCATCATGTACCACAAAACATTTCAGTTAACAATGAACTACAAATTCAATGGTGTCATATAAGATTATAATACCCTGTTTTACTGTTCTTTTTCTATATTTAAGTATGTTTAGATATACAACTACTTATCATTATCTTAAAGTTACCTACAGTGTTCATCACAGTAACATACTGTACAGGTTTGCAGCCTAGGAGCAATAGGTTATACCATATAGCATAGGTATGTTATTGGTTATATCATTTCAGTTTGTGTAGTACAGTCATGATGTTTGTACAATGATAAAATTATCTAACCATGCATTTCCTACAATATATCCTTGTCATTAAGTAATACATGATTGTATTCTCAAAATATATGACCAAGATAATTCTTTCGCATTTTTCTTAGTGGTTTATTTTATTTTAAAAATCTTTTCACAGTGATAGTTTATTTGTAAAACTTAACCTAATGGTTTGCATGGTCCTTCAGAGCATAAAAATAGAATCAGAGATGAAGCTAATACTAACTTGGCTACTACTGATCTGTTTTAATGTTAAAGTGTTAAACCAGTTAAGCTGTAGAAAATGGCATAGGAAGTCATTGGTAATTGAATGTCAAGTTTAATTGTTTGATACCAAAAGAGTTTGAACACATATGTTTAACATAATGTTTTCAAGTTTTTTTTTGTTATATCAAGAACGTATGAAGATATTCAGTCCTCTAAATATATCAACAGAAAAATAATTAAGCACATATTTGAAGCATATGGATGTAAATTTTTTTTACAAAGGGTCTACTTTATCATAAGCCTGTATTAAAATATTTATTTTAACACTACATTTTCTTCATAGGGAATTAGGGAACTGCCCTTTTTCTATTTTGTCTTTTGTTCTGTCTATTTTGAAAATTCACAGAAGGTTCAGGAGCAATAGAATAGTATAGTTCACATTTATTGGAGACCAAGAAAAAATGATTTAAAAATAAAATAATATATACTTTGGAAAATCTTAAATTTCTTTCTTTCTTTTTATTTTTATTTTTGTAGAGATGAAATCCCACTAATTTGCCCAGACTCATCTATAACTTGTGAGCTCAAGACATCCTCCTGCTTTGACCTTCCAAAATGCTGGGATAGAGGTAAGTGCCCCTATGCCCAGCTTAAAGCCATTTTTATAGTCTTCAGGCTGAAAATGATATTCAGAAGAAGGCTGGGGACAGGAAAAAATGTCAAACTAATGGCCCTGAGATTTTTTTTAATCCTAAAAAATTCATTAGTTTTGTCTCATCTACCATTAATGGGATACAATACATTAAAGTTTATAGTAAAATTTATACATTTATAACTTTTTATACATTTCTTGCTTTTTATAGAGCTAGTGGTACAGTTTGGCTATGTCTCCGCCCATATCTCAAATTGTAGCTCTCGTAATTCCCACATGTTGTGAGAGAGACCCAGTGAGAAGTAACTGAATAATGGGATGGGTCTTTCCCATGCTACTTTCATGATGGTGATTACGTCTCACAAGATCTGATGGTTTTATAAAGGGGAGTTCCCTTGAACACACTCTCTCTCTTGATTGCGGCCATGTACAACATGACATTGCTCCTCCTTTGCCTTTCACCATGATTGTGAGGCATCCCCACGCAGGCGGAACTGTGAGAAAATTAAACCTCTTTTTCTTTGTAAATTACCCAGTCTCCGCAGCATGAGACTAATTTATTAGCAGTGTATGAACAGACTAATACATTAAATTAGTATCAGGTAGTGGGGTGCTGCTGTAAAGATTCCCAAAAATGTGGAAGCAGTTTTGGAACTGAGTAACAGCCAGAGATTTTAGCGGTTTGGAGGACTCAGAAGAAGACAGGAAAATGCAGGAAAGTTTGGAACGTCCTAGAGATTTGTTGAATGGCTTTGAGAAAAATGTTGATAGTGATATAGACAATAAGGTCCAGGTTGTGGTGGTCTCAGATGGAGATGAGGAATTTGTTAGAAACTGGAGTAAGGTCACTCACTATACAAAGAAAGTGATGACATTTTGTCCCTGCCCTAGAGATCTGTGGAACTTTGAACTTGAGAGAAAATTTAGGGTACCTTGGGGAAGAAATTTCAAAGCGGCAAGATGTTCAAGAGGGAGCAGATCATAAAAATTGGGAAAACTTGCAGCCTGAAAATGCAGTAGAAAGGAAAAACCCATTTTCTGTGAATAAATGTAAGCCTGCTGCAGCAATCTATATAAGTAATAAGAAGTCCAATGTTAATCACCAAGATAATGGGAAAAACATCTCCAGGGCATGTCAAAGAATTCATGGCAGCTTCTCCCATCATAAGCCTGGGGCCTCAGAAGAAAAAATCATTTCGTGGGCCTAGCCAATGGCCCCCCTTCTGTGTGCAGCCTAAGGACTTAGTGCCCTGCATCCTAGCTGCTCCAGCTATGGCTAAAAGGGGCCAAGGTACAGCCCTGGCCATGGCTCCAGTGGTTACAAGCCCCAAGTCCTGGCAACTTTCACGTGGTGTTGATCTT
Organism: Hylobates moloch; assembly: GCF_009828535.3. Classification (NCBI taxonomy): domain Eukaryota; kingdom Metazoa; phylum Chordata; class Mammalia; order Primates; family Hylobatidae; genus Hylobates; species Hylobates moloch. The sequence goes on along the minus strand of NW_026652288.1, from coordinate 74,108,831 downwards.
ATTGGTGCACATAAGTAAAGAATTGAGGTTTGGGAACCTCTACCTAGATATCAGAAGATGTAGGGAAATGCCAGGATGTCCAGGCAGAAGTTTGCTTCAGGTGTGGGGACCTCATGCAGAACGTCTGCTAGAGCATTGTGGTAGGGAATTCTGAAGTTGGAGCCTCTACACAGAATCCTCATTGGGTACTGCCCAGTGGTGTTGTAAGAAGAGGGCTACTTTCCACCATCCCCAAGAATGGTGCATTCAACAGCAGCTTGCACCATAAAACTAGAAAAGCCAAAGACACTCAAAGCCAGCTCATGAAAGCAGCCAAGAGTGGGGGCTATACCCTGCAATGCCTCAGGGGTGGAGCTTTCCAAGGCCATGGGAACCTACCTTTTTCATCAGTATGACCTAGATGTAAGACATGAAGTCAAAGGATATCACTTTGGAACTTTAAGATCTAATGACTACTCTATTGGATTTCGGACTTGCATGTGGCTGTAACCCTTTTGTTTTGGATGATTTATCTCAATTGGAATGGATGTACCTCCTATTGTATCTAGGAATGCCTGTACCCCCATTGTATCTAGGAAGTAACTAACTCGCTTTTGATTTTACAGGCTCAGAGGTGGAAGGAACTTGCCTTGTCTCAAATGAGACTTTGCACTATGGACTTTTTAGTTAATGCTGAAATTAGTTAAGACTTTGGGGACTGTTTGGAAGTCATGATTAGTTTTGAAATGTGAGGACATGAGATTTGGGAGTGGCCAGGATTGGAATGATATGGTTAAGCTTTCTATCTCCACCCAAATCTCAAATTGTAGCTCCCATAATTTCCATGTGTCATGGGAGAGATACAGTGGGAGGAAACTGAATCATGGGCATGTGTCTTTTTTGTGCTGTTCTCATGATAGTGATAAGTCTCACAATATCTGATGGTTTTATAAAGGGGAGTTCCCCTCCACATGCTCTCTCTTTTGCCTACTGCCATGTAAGGTATGACTTTTCTCCTCCTTTGCTTTCTGTCATGATTGTGAGGTCTTCCTAGCTACATGGAGCTGTGAGTCCATTCAACATCTTTTTAAATTTTAAATAAATTACCCAGTCTGAGGTATGTCTTTATTAGCAGCATGAGAACAAACTAATACAACTAGTAAAAATGATTGTTACATATAAGCAAACTAGATGGCTGAATTAATATGCCTACAACTTATTCTATATGGTTTTATAACAAATATTTATTTTGAAGAGTCTCACAGTTTGTAGTTTATATATTTCAAATTAGATATTGATAAATAATTTGTACTATACCAAAATTGCACTGAAATTTGCCTTTTACAGTTATCATCACACAGATAATATTAAATTTTGTTAAGCCTCAGGAATTTATCTTGCACATCGTAATTCATGGTTTTAAAACACAATTTGAGCAGTTTTTACTTTTTAAATGCATATTTGTATGTAGAAAATTTTATTTAGTTCCATCCTATGAGAGTTTTTGCTGGTATATATGTGTCAGTTATTTATTTTGAGTAATTGTAATAAAAATAATGTAGGCAACCAATATATTATAGATTGTCTTTTAATAACTATAATCTTTAAAGCTTGCATCTTCATGTGTTTTTAAAATGTCACCTTTCCAACTTATTTATTTTATTTATTTTTATTTTTTATTTTTTTGAGACAGAGTTTTGCTCTTGTTGCCCAGGCTGGAGTGCAATGGCTCAATCTTGGCTCACCACAATTTCCACCTCCCAGGTTCAATCAATTCTGCCTCAGCCTCCCAAGTAGCTGGGATTACAGGTATGCACCACAAAACCCAGCTATTTTTGTACTTTTAGTAGAGATGGGATTTCTCCATGTTGGTGGTCAGGCTGGTCTCAAACTCCCCATCTCAGGTGATCCACCTGCCTTGGCCTCCCAAATTGCTGGGATTACAGACGTTAGCCACCACACCCGGCCCAATTTATTTATTTTTAATAGTGAGATGAACATGTATATGATCACTGAAAGCCTTAACTGAAGCCTCCTTGTCTATAACATTTTCATTTATTCTTTATGTCCTGTTTCTTCCATCTGCACAGAACTCTCAGAACATTAGCTAATCAATACCCACAACTCACCACTAGGTAAGGTCTTTATTGCTTCAGATGGGAAAGCTTAAGAAGAGTTAAGTAACTTGTATAAGGTCAGTGTGAATTGGTTTCTGAGGTGGGGTTAGCATACAGATTGACTATCCTCATAACTATTTCTACATTCCCTGGGCATAGTTGTTCCAGACAGGCCAGTGACAAAGAATCTCTTTCAATTGTGCATCTTCATTACAAAGTTTAAACACAGCCAGAGACATATTTCCAATTGTACATTTCTGCATATTTTGACCAAGATTTTTTACAGACAGATTTCCTGGGAGGAACTAGTAGAAAAAAGCCTCTGTCATTCACACACGTACACAACACACAAACACAGACACAAACACACACACAGACACAAACACACACACACACATATAAAATACTAATATTCTGGTTTATAATGTATATAATATTTATTGTTGTTTTTAGCTAAATGTTTAGAATCATGTTTCTATCTTGTAACAAATGTTAAATGTATTCTAAAAGTGAACTTATACCATGTTTCCTCTCTATACTCTTCATAGAAGGCAGCATTAGAACTTACATTATTTTTCCACGATAAAAAGATTTAGTTTTTGGTCTTATTCAGTTGATTTCTTCTGTAAAAACTCAAAGTTATTAATTGTTCTCAATAGTTTTAAAAGTATATTAAGTATGCTTAGGTAATGTTTTCAATATTTTATTATTACAGTACCTTGTTTTTCACAAATTGGATATATGTTAACAAATATATAATTTTATATCAAATGGTCTCTTAATTATAGTAGAGTCTTTCTACTTTAGTATTCTACTATACTTTTTTTTCTGAAAACACAATATACTATTTTCAGCATTATTTCAGCAGCACAGCTTATTTCTATGCTTAGCATATCCCACCTTCACTTTAGTCTTGTACATATTTTCCTCTTCTCCCTTCTTGACTGACTATGATTTATAGGTCTAGTCAAATCTATGACTGTCTGAGCAACTTGGATGCCATATCCATTATTATTTTGCCTAGGGTCTTATGGTCACTTTGACCAAGTTTCTAAAGCAGTCAACATTCATATAGTCTTCAAGTATTTAGCACTACTGCTGTCAGGGACACTTTTTAATGCTACATTACTTTCCTGACTGATTTGCTCTTAGTCATTATTTCTTTCAGTTTGAATCTCTCATCCTGTTTCCTGAACTAATATTTAAATTCTGTCTTCACTTTATAAATTTTATTTAATTTTAGCTTAATTATGTGCCATTTCAACTTTTTTTTGTTATTAATACTATATTTTTCTTTTTTTGGATTACATAGAGTTTGTATATGACTTCAACACTCTCATTAGTGCAAATTATGGCAATTTCCTACTTACTGACTTTAATATAATCACCTAAACTTAACCTCTGTGAAATAATTCACATCATCCAGTTTACATTATCATAACGTGTATGTTCCAAATATACAAGTAACAGAATACTTTCCCATTTTGTATCAATGGAGTTTGTTTCACTTATTTCACTTAATGAATAGGCCAGCTTCCTGTTAATTTTTTCCACTAATATCGAAAGAAAATATACTCTTTGAAAACATAAATTTATATAGATAAGTCAGTCATTTGTCCTAAAACCTGCCGTGAAATGACAGGAATATTGTGATGGTCATCTAATTGTATATTAGTCATTATTTTAGGAAGTGTAATTGTTCTCATTGTTTCTTTTCATAACAAAACTCCCAAATATTGAAGTGCTGTAGTAAGTATTAAAAATAATGAACTAAGATACAGCATATGCAAAGTAACTGATACTGTTAGGGTATTCAAAAAATATTACCTTTATTTTGCATTTTCCTCATTGAGTTGTTCTGGTTGGAAAATATATGCAACTAGAACAACTCAATGTACTGTTGGTTAGAATAAATTTAACTGATCATCGTGGTCATATATAAGTAAAAACTATCCATCATACCTAATAAAAATTATTCTCATTAGTAATCAGTTTAATTTAAAATTTTCTGTATTTGTGATACACATGGGTAATGGCTTTTTTCCCCATTGTTGCCTTCCATGATGTTTATTGACTCATTCTAAATTAACCTTTGAAAAACTCTCATCAGATTTAATGGCTTCTGGGGTTCAAATATAAGAACAGTTTTTATATTTCAATTAAATTTCTTATATTTTTAATTTAAAAATTTAATGCTTCACTTATTGAAAAAAATGTTATGTTCTAGTTAAATGTAAAACATTGATTCTGGATGCTTTTCAAAGCTTCTCCTCAACGCAGATCAGAACTCAATTTGGTACAGGCACTGACAATAAAATAATTGGAAATGGTCTGTTTTTTAAATTAAATTTTATTTGTCTCTCCTTTCTGGTTATTTCCAGGTTGAGGCAGTATTGGGTTGAGTTGATTAAAGGAAGGACTTATATTGTAATCATATTTGAATTTCTCTCCTGACTGCCAGAGTCCTGTTTATGGAAGCTGTCCAAACATAACTGTGGGCACATAGATTATTTGGAATGTCCTTATGGCAAACCATGCTTTTCACATATGCAGGGCATGGCTTTCGTTCTTCCAGGGTGAACTTTTCTGACATGTCCATTAACTTTCAGCCCTAGTGGTATACTCCATGTCCTCTCATTAATGGTGCCTCCAAAATCTCTTAAGTGGATTTTTTAAAAGATATGTTATCTAAGAACTAACAGTCTCCTCTTGGCTCAGAAAAGACTCCTAAGATATTTTAGCATATATAAAAAGGCAAAAGTGCAACCTGTCTTTGTTTTGTCACTGTCTATTTTTTTGTGACATTACAAACTGTTCAGGAGACAGTAATATAACAGGCTTCTTCTCTTGCAGAGTAAGAAATAGCCTTCCTTTCTAACAGAAATGGTCAGTTAGTCTGAGTGGTTCTCAAAGAAAACCACCTCACTTTGAAATTAACCATATATTTAATACACAATTGGACTATTTATGAAATACATACATATACATATACACACACACAAATACATGCTCTTCAAATTTCTAGTCTTGATGTTTACAAGTTGCCTGAGGACTGTCCCACCACTCCCATCAAAGCTAATGCATCTACCCTCTAATGAAGAGTATAAGTGCAAGTTTTCCTTGTTTACATCTACCCAACTTTGCCCCTGCTCTGAGTCAGAGAATAAGATCCGGGCTTCTGGGGGTTCTGCAACCAAATCCAACACCTGAAACATCTGACCACGTCTACCAGGGAACACAAGTCAGACATAAATCCCATCACAACCATTAAGCTGAATTTTACATGCAAGCACCAAGTATTTGCCTAGAGGCAAGCCTACATACCCCTTGCAACAACTGCTAGCACAAGAGCATAATCCATGGTAACCAGAAGAGCTTCTCGTGACTAGTGCTACTGCCATCACCCATGCCCACCCAGATGCCACAGGAGGTTGAGAGCCTGTTCCCCTGGCTGGTACACTCCTAGCAATGACTACAATTGGCATCCAAGAAAGTTACCCAGAAGGCCAATAATCTACCTGCTTAAAACTGTCAACACAGCTGCCAGAATATGCTGCCCAAAGGCACAAGGATAGACAAACTTATTCCACCACTACCACCACTGGAACCTGAGGAAGGACCCATCACGCATTTCAGTCCCCAGCACAACCTTACCACAGCCCCTACCAATAACTACACTCTAACACACCACAGAATGCACAGAAACCACTAAGGCTATTTACAGCAAATGAAATTATGGAGAATTATACAGCATCACACACCCAAAAGCCAAGTCATACAGCTCTACCCAACCCATATTATAGTAATATCTCCAAGAAAAAGTTCCCCTCAACAAACGTAAATTCAGAAATAAAAAGAATCTGTTGCTCTAGTTGTGCAGAAATCCACATAAAGATAAAAGAAACATAAAAAAGCAAGGTGCTATGAATGGCAAGTTTATCAAAGAGATAGAGACAGTCTTAAAAACCTGAAGGAAATAGAGACACAAAAAACCCTTCAAAAAATTAATGAATCCAGGAGCTGGTTTTTTGAAAAGATCAACAAAATTCATAGACCACTAGCAAGACTAATAAAGAAGAAAAGAGAGAAGAATCAAATAGATGCAATAAAAAATGAAAAAGAGGATATCACCACTGATCCCACAGAAATACAATCTACCATCAATCTACCATACTACAAACACCTCTATGCAAATAAACTAGAAAATCTAGAAGAAATGGATAAATTCCTCGACAAATACACCCTCCCAAGACTAAACCAGGAAGAAGTTGAATCTCTGAATAGACCAATAACAGGTTCTGAAATTGTGGCAATAATCAATAGCTTACCAACCAAAAAGAGTCCAGGACCTGATGGATTCACAGCCGAATTCTACCAGAGGTACAAGGAGGAACTGGTACCATTCCTTCTGAAACTATTCCAATCAATAGAAAAAGAGGGAATCCTCCCTAACACATTTTATGAAGCCAGTATCGTCCTGATACCAAAGCCTGGCAGAGACACAACCAAAAAAGAGAATTTCAGACCAATATCCTTGATGAACATTGATGCAAAAATCCTCAATAAAATACTGGCAAATCGAATCCAGCAGCACATTAAAAAGCTTATACACCATGATCAAGTGGGCTTCATCCCTGGGATACAAGGCTGGTTCAACATACACAAATCAATAAATGTAATCCAGCATATAAACAGAACCAAAGACAAAAACCAAATGATTTTCTGAATAGATGCAGAAAAGGCCTTTGACAAAATTCAACAACCCTTCATGCTAAAATCTCTCAATAAATTAAGTATTGATGGGACATATCTCAAAATAATAAGAGCTATCTATGACAAACCCACAGCCAATATCATACTGAATGGGCAAAAACTGGAAGCATTCCCTTTGAAAACTGGCACAAGACAGGGATGCCCTCTCTCACCACTCCTATTCAACATAGTGCTGGAAGTTCTGGCTAGGGCAATCAGGCAGGAGAAGGAAATAAAGGGTATTCAATTAGGAAAAGATGAAGTCAAATTGTTCCTGTTTGCAGATGACATGATTGTATATCTAGAAAACCCCATCGTCTCAGCCCAAAATCTCCTTAAGCTGATTAGCAACTTCAGCAAGGTCTCAGGATACAAAATCAATGTACAAAAATCACAAGCATTCTTGTACACCAATCACAGACAAACAGAGAGCAAAATCATTTGTGAACTCCCATTCACAATTGCTTCAAAGAGAATAAAATACCTAGCAAACCAACTTATAAGGGATGTGAAGGACCTCCTTCAAGGGGAACTACAAACCACTGCTGAATGAAATAAAAGAGGATACAAACAAATGGAAGAACATTCCATGCTCATGGGTTGGAAGAATCAATATCGTGAAAATGGCCATACTGCCCAAGGTAATTTATAGATTCAATGCCATCCCCATCAAGCTACCAATGACTTTCTTCACAGAATTGGAAAAAACTACTTTAAAGTTCATATGGAACCAAAAAAGAGCCCGCATCGCCAAGTCAATCCTAAGCCAAAAGAACAAAGCTGGAGGCATCACACTACCTGACTTCAAACTATACTACAAGGCTACAGTAACCAAAACAGCATGGTACTGGTACCACAACAGAGACATAGATCAGTGGAACAGAACAGAGCCCTCAGAAATGATGCTGCATATCTACAACTATCTGATCTTTGACAAACCTGCCAAAAACAAGCAGTGGGGAAAGGATTCCCTATTTAATAAAATATTCCCTATTTAATTTTTTTGAAAGCACCTTTAAAGTTCTATAGTTTATTATAAACCATCTTTTGAAAATAATTAAAACAAGAAAACAATTGTCTGTGAATAGAGAAATGTCTAGGGTATTTGCAGTTATAAACACAATTGATAAAGAAGTTTAGTTACCTCTGTGGTTTAAAATAACATAAAAACCTTAAATTATGATTGACAGCGTATACTCAGATATTAGAATTTTAGAAATCCCATGCCATTTTGGAACATACATCAGCATTATTTATCAAGATATAACCTAAAAAAGATTGAGCATCATTTTCGCCATCCCATGTACCTAAATGTGTCAGATAATCCTATTTAGTTCTCTTTTATGGACACTTCAGGGGCCCTCTGACATATTTGAAAAGCCAGGTACCAGGAAAGACAATTTTGAAACTGAAATTAGCTTTTGGGAAGGCTGCTAAATGTTTGAGGTTTGAAACACTTGATATTATAAAATAGAATTTCAGATTACCATAAATTATTTTGCCAAAATGATGACTCAGATATTTGAAAGAAGCTTAAACCTTTTATATCCCTTTACAAATTTTGCCAAAGAGCACATTAGTGCCTTAGGAAAACATTATGCTTTTATTTGAATGCTTAATTTACAGAAAATACATATAATACACTTTTTAAAAAATTTAGTCAATATGTTCCCACAGAGAACCTCTTCTGCAAGATTAATTTCCACAATTCTTCCATCTCTTCTTTGAACCTTCAGCTTTTTCCTAATTTAACTCAAAACAATTCTTTAATCCTAGGCAAAAGTTTACATTTCCATGCCTTCTTATAACCTTTTATTAAAAAACACATTTCAGCCAGGCGTGGTGGCTCACGCCTATAATCCCAGTGCTTTGAGAGGCCAAGGTGGGTGGATCATGAGGTCAGGAGATCAAGACCATCCTGGCTAACATGGTGAAGCCCCGTCTCTACAAAAAATGCAAAAAATTAGCCGGGCGTGGTGGCAGGCACCTGTAGTCCCAGCTACTTGGGAGGCTGAGGCAGGAGAATGGCGTGAACCCAGGAGGTGGAGCTTGCAGTGAGCGGAGATCACACCACTGCACTCTAGCCTGGGTGACAGAGCAAGACTCCATCAAAAAAAAAAAAAAAAATCACTGTTCAAATCTATTTTTAGTAGTTTTAGTTATCTCCTAGCAATTTTTAACTTTAAGGTAAAACCTGGTAAGTTGCTTTAATTGTGTCCTAAGTGCGGTCAATGTTTGCCTTCTTTTTTTTTTTTTTTTCTTTTTTTTTTTTTTTTGAGACAGAGTCTCGGTCTGTCGCCCAGGCTGGAGTGCAGTGACGCAATCTCGGCTCACTGCAAGCTCCACCTCCCAGGTTCACGCCATTCTCCTGCCTCAGCCTCTCCGAGTAGCTGGGACTACAGGCGCCCGCCACCATGCCTTCTTAATTACGGTTGTGGTTACTTTCATTATGTCCCCAGGCCCTACCAGTTGTGAAGCCGGCAAGTCAAATAGTTCTCAAAACCCAAAAAGCAGTTTGTTACCTCAAAACACTTAGCAAACCTTGCATCTGATCTGAATTTTACCAATAGTCTTTAGGGCAGTTTTTATTTCTTAAAGATTAAAGTCACCCATAAAGAAGGGCACCACAGATTTTATGTTCCCTTTAAGAAAATATTAGATCCAAGCATTTATCTTTCTTTAGGCCAAATTAATTAGAGCACTTTTTACAGACATTAGACATATCACACACACAGACAGGGATGGGAAAACCCAGTCCCCAGGTGGGGTTTGTTAAGAGACAGGGCTAGGAGAACAAGCAGGTATCAAATCTTAAAGAAACGTTCCATAAGGCAGGATTGGTAAACAAAGTCTGGCCACCAAAGTTACAAGCTATCCCCTCAGGATGTAAAACAAAATGAAGGCTTCAGTTCACAACCAAAATTTCACAGGAAATATAAACGTAATAGTTGTGAGGCCTGGCCTAGTAAAAATGTCTTCTAAGAGGAAAAAAATTCTTTAAAGTTTAACTGCTGATGGGGTAGTGAAGAGGAAGAAAAGAAACAATGTAAAAATGCCTGGGAAAGAACCTTTTGTTGTTATGCAAGTGGTTCCTCCATCAGGGAAAAAAGTGTAATTACTGTCCAATGGAGCCAAACTCCTTGGCAGAGGAAGAGAGGGTTCTAGTAGTGTGGTTGGAAACCAGCCTGCTGCCCCAGGCACCTTGGATCATTCATCTCCAGCCCAATAGAGAGGGGAGGGTAGAGGGGAGCTGCTGTTTGTCAGTCTTTTCCAAAAAAGAAAAGCCTGTGAAAAGGCCTCCAACCCCCTGGAGTGATATTGGTGTGAGGGTGCAGTTTCCCGTAAGCTCAGACATCTGAGGATGAAAAGGCTTAGAAGCCACAGTGAGAGGTTTTGAGTCCCCATTTTATTCACCACTTCTCAAGACCCACGTTGGGTGCCAAAAATGTTGCAGGAATTTTTCTTTGTTTAGCTAAAGATGGGGTCACTGCTAGACTGCTTCCCATCTGACCTTTCAAATCCCAGGTTCCACACAGAAAGAAAAGAGGCCAGGCTCCTCCCTACTGCAAACAGCGTGAATTTTTGTGGCTCCACCTCAGTGCACATCTCCAGTGCAAGGGTCATTTGGAGTCTTTCTGGGGACCCCTTCCAAGAGGATGTCTCAATAGTAAAATCAGATTTTCTAAAGACAAACTGAAGGAAATAGTTCTGAAATCAGCAAGAGAAACATGTCCAGTCACCTCTAAAGGAAAGCCCATAAGACTAATAACAACTGCTCAGCAGAGCCCTTACAGGTCACAAGAGAATAGGACAGCATATTCAAAGTACTGAAAGTAAAAAACAACCAGCCAAGAATACTATGTGAAGCAAGATTAAACTTTCTAAGTAATAAAGAAATGAAGCCATTCTCAGACAAGCAAATGCACAAGTAATTAATCATCACAAGATCAACTATACAAAAATGCTCTAAGGTATTCTAAATGTAGAAATAAAAGACAATCAATATTCACCATTGTGAAAGCACATGAAAGTATAAAACTCATGGATAAAAGAATCACACAATGGAGAAATAGAAAGGAATCAATTGCCTTCACTATAGAATTCTACTTAACTTCAAAGAAAGAGAAAAAGAGAAAAACATATCATTTATAAAACAAATATAAAACAACAATATGCAGAAACAAAATGTAAAAATCATTATTAACTTTGAACATAAATTTATTAAGTGCTCCCTTAAAATAGATTGGTGGAATGGATTTTTAAAAATCATCAAAGTATATGCTGCTTACAAGAAACTCACCTTATCCACAAAGACACATAGACTGAAAGTAAAGGAGTGGAGAAAGATGTTTCACACAGATGGAAACCAAAAGAGACCAGCAGTAGCTATACTCAGATAAACCACACTTTAAATAAAAAATGGTAAAAAACGAAATAAATAAAAATAAATAAGGTTATTATGTAATGATAAAGGGACCAATTCAGCAGAGAGATATAACAATTCTAAGTGTATATGAATCCAACACAAGATGACTCAGATATACAAAATAAACACTATTAGATCTAAAGAAGGACATAGATGGCAACAAAACAAAAGTAGGGGACTACAACACTCCAGTCACAACATTAGAAAACAGTGAAAAAGAAAATTAACAAAAATTAAACAAATTAAACTTTAGACAAAATAAGCCTAACATGTATACATAACACTATGCTCAACAACTGTAGAAAGTATATTCATCTCATCAGTGTATGAAACTGAGAGACCATGTTAGATAACAAAATGTCTCAACAAATTTAAAAGAATAAAATCATACCAATTATCTTCTCAGATCACAGTGGAAAAATCTAGGAATCAATATCAAAAGGAACTTTAGGAAATATACAAACACATGGAAATTAAACATCATGCTTCTGAACAATCATTGGCTCAATGAAGAAATAAAGCCATAAATTTAATACAATGAAACAAATAAAAATGAAAACACAGCATACCAAAACGTGGAATATCGCAAAAGCAGTGCTAAAAGAAAAGTTTATAGCATTAAAAACCTACATCAAAGAATCAGAGATTACAAATTAACAGCCTAATGTCACATCTCAAGGAACTAGAAAAGCAAGAGTAGTCAAACACAAAATTAACAGAAGAAAAAAAAAAAAAAAAAAAAACAAAGTTCAGAGCTTAATTAACTAAATAAAGTAGAGGCAAAAAAAACAGTTAAAGGGAACAATAAAAAAAAAAGTTGTTTCTTCAAAAAGATAAACATAAATGACAAGTCTTAGGTAGACTACCCTAAAAAATAAGAGAGTTGCTCCAAATAGATGAAATTAGAAATGAAAATGATATTACATTTGATGCTACAGAAATACAAAAGGTTATCAGAGTATAAGAACAACTATAGGCACACAAACTAGAGAATCTAGAGGAAACAGACAAAAGCTCAGGATAAGATGTATTCACAGCCAAATTCTACCAAATAAATGAAGAACTTCACCAATTCTCTTGAAATTATTCCAAAAAATTGAGAAGTAAGGAATAATTGGTAACTCATTCTACAAGGCCAATGTCAGCCTGATATCAAAATCAGAAAAAAGAAAAAATAATGAAAACAGAATATCAACATCCTTCAAGGAGAAAGAGACAAAAACCCTCCACAATACGGTAGCAAACTGAATCCAGCAGCACATGAAAAAGATAATATGCCGTAATCAAATGGACTTAAACCATGTATGCAAGAATGGTTCAACATATGTAAATCAATACATGTGATACATCACATAAACACAATAAAAAATCATCAAAATAGATATATAAAAAGCACTTAATAAAATACAGCATTCTAGACGGAGAAGAAAAATGACTCAATATAATAAAGATCGCATATGACAAGGTGACACTCAACATCATACTGACTGGGGAAAATTTGAAAACATTTCCTTTAATAACTCAAACCAAACAAAGATATCAATCAACTTCTACCATTTATATTTAACATGGTAGTATAATTCCTAGTCAGAGCAATCAGGCAAGAGAAAAAAAATACAAAAACACAACCAAATTGAAAACAGAGGACAGAGGAAGTCAAATACACCTGTTTGCTGAAGATGTGATGTTGTACCTAGAAAAACAAAACTGAAAAATGAAACATGCCTATATTTTGTAAATGAATTCAGTAACCAATAACATTTCAGGATACAAAATTAACATACAAAAAATCAATGTCATTTGTATACACCAGGATACAAAATTGGCATACAAAAATATAGCATTTCTCTACACCAATAATGATCTAGCTGATAAAATCAAGAAGGCAATCCCGTTTACAATTGCCTAAAAATAACCCTAGGAATGTATTTAAGCAGGAAGATAAAAGCTTTCTATAATAAAAACTATAAAAAACAGATATATTGTAGATAACAAAAACAAATGGAACAATATTTCATGCTCATGATTTGGAAGAATTAATATTAAAATAATCACACTGCCTAGAGAAATCTACTAATTTAATATAATCTCCATCAAAACACCATTTTTTTAAGAAAATTAAAAGGTAACATTTTAGGCCGGGCACGGTGGCTCACGCTTGTAATCCCAGCACTTTGGGAGGCCGAGGCAGGCGGATCACGAGGTCAGGAGATCGAGACCACGGTGAAACCCCGCCTCTACTAAAAATACAAAAAAATTAGCCAGGTGTGGTGGCGGACGCCTGTAGTCCCAGCTACTCGGAGAGGCTGAGGCAGAATGGCGTGAACCTGGGAGGCGGAGCTTGCAGTGAGCCAAGATTGCGCCATTGCACTCCAGCCTGGGCGACAGAGCGAGACTCCATCTCAAAAAAAAAAAAAAAGTAACATTTTAAAATTTATATAAAGCCTAAAAAGAGTCTTTATAGTCAATGTATCTCAAGCAAAATGAATAAATGTGGAGGCATCAGATTACCTGACTTCAAATTTTACTACAAAGCTATATAAGCAAAACAGCATGGAACCACTATAAAAATAGACACATAGCGGTATAGAATACGAACCACAGAAATAAAGCCAAATATTTAAACTCAATTGATCTTTGTTAAATTCACCAAGAACATACACTGAGATAGGACATCCATATCAAAAACTGATGCTGGGAAAATTGAATTGTCATATGTAGAAAAATGAAACTAAATAACTATATCTCAGCACATACAAAAGTCAACTCAACTCCTCCTTGTACCTCTGGTAGAATTCAGCTGTGATTCCATCTGGTCCTGGACTTTTTTTAGTTGGTAAGCTATTAATTATTGCCTCAATTTCAGAGCCTGTTATTGGTCTATTCAGAGATTCAAGTTCTTCCTGGTTTAGTCTTTGGAGGGTGTATGTGTCGAGGAATTTATCCATTTCTTCTAGATTTTCTAGTTTATTTGTGTAGAGGTGTTTATAGTATTCTCTGATGGTAGTTTGTATTTCTGTGGGATCAGTGGTGATATCCCCTTTATCATTTTTTATTGCATCTATTTGATTCTTCTCTTTTCTTCTTTTTTTTTTTTTTTTTTTGAGACAGAGTCTCACTGTGTCCCCTAGGCTGGAGTGCAGTGGCACGATCTCGGCTCACTGCAACCTCCGCCTCCCGGGTTCACACCATTCTCCTGCCTCAGCCTCTCCGAGTAGCTGGGACTACAGGCGCCCGCCACCATGCCCGGCTAATTTTTTGTATTTTTAGTAGAGATGGGGTTTCACCATGGTCTAGATCTCCTGACCTCGTGGTCCGCCCGCCTCGGCCTCCCAAAGTGCTGGGATTACAAGCATGAGCCACTGCGCCCGGCCTTCTCTTTTCTTCTTTATTAGTCTTGCTAGCAGTCTATCAATTTTGTTGATCTTTTCAAAAAATCAGCTCCTGGATTCATTAATTTTTTGAAGGGATTTTTGTGTCTCTGTTTCCTTCAGTTCTGCTCTGATCTTAGTTATTTCTTACCTTCTGCTAGCTTTTGAATGTGTTTGTTCTTGCTTCTCTAGTTCTTTCAATTGTGATGTTAGGGTGTCAATTTTAGATCTTTCTTGCTTTCTCTTGTGGGCATTTAGTGCTATAAATTTCCCTCTACATACTGCTTTAAATGTGTCCCAGAGATTCTGGTATGTTGTGTCTTTTTTCTCATTGGTTTCAAAGAACATCTTTATTTCTCCCTTCATTTTGTTATGTACCGAGTAGTCATTCAGGAGCAGGTTGTTCAGTTTCCATGTGGTTGAGCAGTTTTGAGTGAGTTTCTTAATCCTGAGGTCTAGTTTGATTGCACTATGGTCTGAGAGACAGTTTGTTGTAATTTCTGTTCTTTTACATTTGCTGTGGAGTGCTTTACTTCCAACTATGTGGTCAATTTTGGAATAAGTGCGGTGTGGTGCTGAGAAGAATGTATATTCTGTTGAATTGGGGTGGAGAGTTCTGTAGATGTCTATTAGGTCTACTTTGTGCAGAGCTGAGTTCAATTCCTGGATATCCTTGTTAACTTTCTGTCTCGTTGATCTTTCTAAAGTTGTCAGTGGGGTGTTAAAGTGCCATTCCTTCTGAAACTATTCCAATCAATAGTAAAAGAAGGAATCCTCCCTAACTCATTTTATGAGGCCAGCATCATCCTGATACCAAAGCCTGGCAGAGACACAACAAAAAGAGAACTTTAGACCAATATCCCTGATGAACATCGATGCAAAAATCCTCAATAATATACTGTCAAACCGAATCCAGAAGCACATCAAAAACTTGTCTGCCTTGATCAAGTGGGCTTCATCCCTGGGATGCAGGGCTGGTTCAACATATGCAAATCAATAAACAAATCCAGCATATAAACAGAACCAGTGACAAAAACCATATGATTATCTCAATAGATGCAGAAAAGGCCTTTGACAAAATTCAACAACGCTTCATGCTAAAAACTCTCAATAAACTAGGTATTAATGGGATGTATCTCAAAATAATAAGAGCTACCTGTGGCAAACCCACAGCCAATATCATACTGAATGGTCAAAAACTGGAAGCATTCCCTTTGAAAACTGGTGCAACATATGGATGCCTTCTCTCACAACTCCTATTCAACATAATGTTGGAAGTTCTGGCCAGGGCAATTAGGCAGGAGAAGGAAATAAAGGGTATTCAATTAGGAAAAGAGGAAGTCAAATTGTCCCTGTTTGCAGATGACATGATTGTATATCTAGAAAACCCCATCATCTCAGCTCAAAATCTCCTTAAGCTGATAGGCAACTTCAGCGAAGTCTCAGGATATAAAATCAATGTGCAAAAATCACAAACTCCCATTCACAATTGCTTCAAAGAGAATAAAATACCTAGGAATCCAACTTATAAGGGATGTGAAGGACCTCTTCAAGGAGAACTACAAACTACTGCTCAATGAATAAAAGGGGATACAAAAAAATGGAAGAACACTCCATGCTCATGTGTAAGAAGAATCAATATCATGAAAATGGCCATACTGCCCAAGGTAATTTATAGATTCAATGCCATCCCCATCAATCTACCAATGACTTTATTCACAGAATTGGAAAAAACTACGTTAAAGTTCACATGGAACCAAAAGAGGGCCCGCATGGCCAAGTCAATCCTCAGCCAAAAGAACAAAGCTGGAGGCATCACACTACCTGACTTCAAACTATACTACAAGTCTACAGTAACCAAAACAGCATGGTACTGGCAACAAAACAGAGATATAGACCAATGGAACAGAACAGAGTCCTCAGAAATAATGCCGCATATCTACAACCATCTGATCTTTGACAAACCTAACAAAAACAAGCAATGGGGAAAGGATTCCCTATTTAATAAATGGTACTGGGAAAACTGGCTAGCCATATGTAGAAAGCTGAAACTGGATCCCTTCCTTACAGCTTATACAAAAATTAATTCAAGATGGATTAAAGACTTAAACATTAGACCTAAAACCATAAAAACCCTAGAAGAAAACCTAGGCATTACCATTCAGGACATAGGCATGGGCAAGGACTTCATGTCTAAAACACCAAAAGCAATGGCAACAAAAGCCATAATTGACAAATGGGATCTAATTAAACTAAAGAGCTTCTGCACAGCAAAAGAAACTACCATCAGAGTGAACAGGCAACCTACAGAATGGGAGAAAATTTTTGCAACCTACTCATCTGACAAAGGGCTAATATCCAGAATCTACAATGAACTCAAACAAATTTACAAGAAAAAAACAAACAACTCCATCAAAAAGTGGGTGAAGGATATGAACAGACACTTCTCAAAAGAAGACATTTATGCAGCCAAAAGACACGTGAAAAAATGCTCATCATCACTGACCATCAGAGAAATGCAAATCAAAACCACAATGAGATACCATCTCACACCAGTTAGAATGGCCATCATTAAAAAGTCAGGAAACAACAGGTGCTGGAGAGGATGTGGAGAAATAGGAACACTTTTACACTGTTGGTGGGACTGTAAACTGGTTCAACCATTGTGGAAGTCATTGTGGTGATTCCTCAGGGATCTAGAACTAGAAAGACCATTTGACCCAGCCATCCCATTACTGGGTATATGCCCAAAGAATTATAAATCATGCTGCTATAAAGACACATGCACATGTATGTTTATTGTGGCACTATTCACAATAGCAAAGACTTGGAACCAAGCCAAATGTCCAACAATGATAGACTGGATTAAGAAAATGTGGCACATATACACCACGGAATACTATGCAGCCATAAAAAATGGTGAGTTCATGTCCTTTGTAGGGACATGGATGAGGCTGGAAACCATCATTCTCAGCAAACTATTGCAAGGACAAAAAACCAAACACTGCATGTTCTCACTCATATGTGGGAGGTGAACAATGAGAACACATGGACACAGAAAGGGGAACATCACACTCCAGGGCCTGTTGTGGGGTGGAGGGAGCGGGGAGGGATAGCATTTGGAGATATACCTAATGTTAAATGACGAGTTACTGGGTGCAGTACACCAACGTGGCACATGTATACATATGTAACTAACCTGCACGTTGTGCACATGTACCCTAAAACTTAAAGTATAATAAAAATAGAAAATAAAGTAAAAAAAGAAAAAAGAAGAAACAGATGTCAACTCAAGATGGAATAAAAATGTAAATGTATGACCTGATTTTCAAAAAGACTAGAAGAAAATCTAGGGAAAACTCTTGCAAACTTTTATCTAGGTGAATAATAAATGACTAAGTTCTCAAGCACAAGCAACAAAAAACAAAATAGAAAAATATAACTGAATTAAACTCAAATGTTGCACAGCAAGAAAAATAATATGTAAACTGAACAGACAACCTGCAGAATTGGAGAAAATATTTGCAAATTATGCATATGGAAGAGTCAAATATCCAAAATACACGAGATACTCAAATGACTCAACAGGAACAGCAAAATAAAATAAACAGCCCCATTAAAAAGGAGGCAAAGAATATGAATAGACACTTGTCAAAAGAAGACATACAATGGCCAACATGTGTATTAAAAAAAGAAACTCCACATAACTAATTGTCAGAGAAATCAAATTTAAAACTGCAATAAGATGTTTTACCCCAGTCAGAATGGCTATCACTAAAAATGTCAAATATAACTGATGTTAGCAAGGCTATAGAGGTAAGGGAACTCTTATACACTGTTGGTAGAAAGGTAAATTATTACAACCATTGTGAAAAATTATATAGAAATTTCTTGAAGAACTAAAAATAGAACTACAGTTTGTTCTAGCAGTCTGACTAGTGAGTATCTACCCAAAGGAAAATAAATCAATATAGGAGATAGAGCAAGATGCCTGAATAGAATATTTCAGTGATCATTTTTCCCACAAGAACACTGTATTGAACAACTATTCACAAAAGAAACTACCATCATAAGTTGCAGAACTCAGGAGTATAACCACACTGCCTGGTTTTTACATTGTATCAAACAGAAGCATTGAAAGTGGTAGGTAAGACAGTCTTGAATTGCCTACACTGCCTCCTCCTATTCCCTGTCAATACTGTGTGGCATGGAGAAAGAATCTGTGTGTTTTGGGAAGGGAGAATAGAGTGATTGGAGGACCTGGGGTTGGAATTCAGGGCTGCCTGTCACAGCCAAACTCTTTCTATTTGAGGGGAAAAAAAGGGGAAGATAATGAGGACTTTGTATTGCAACTTGGACACCTGCTCAGCCACACTAAAATAATGCACCACATAGGGTCCTGAAGTCCTGATTCCAGGCCCTAGTTCCCAGAAGACAGCACCTACTGACTAAAGAGCCCATCAACCTTGAATAAACATTGGCAGTTTCTAGGCAGTAGTCAGCACAGGCCTGAGGAGACTGTGGAAATTGAAAGAAACTCCTTCCACTTATGTAAAGGAGAGAGAAAAGTAAGGATGACTTTGTCTTACTACTTGGGTGCCAGCTCAACTACAGTAAAATAATGCAACAAGTAGATCGTGAAAACCCCTGATTCCAGGCCCTATGTACTGAATGGCATTTCCAGATCTATCCTGGGCAACAATGAAACCTGCTGCCCTGAAAGGAAAGGCCCAGTACTGGAAGGATTCCTCAGTCATCGCCATAGGACTTGGGTACGATTCAGTAAACTGCTGGCTTAAGGTATGACCTAACATAATCACAGAGGTGGTGGCCACAAGAGAGCCTACATTATTCCTACCCAACTTCAGGCAGCTTAGCACAGGAAGAGAGACTAAATTTGTTTGGGGAAAACTAAGAGAAAAGAACAACAACAACAAAAATCTGTCAGGTAATTCAGGGAATTCTGGATCTTACCCAACACCACCAAGGCAGTACTTTAATAAGTCTCCAAGAGTCACAGCATTACTGGGTCTGTGGCTTGTCCCTAATGCAGATATAGTTGCAGTGGCAAAAAAAAAAAAAAAAGGTATATCATAATACTCAAATCTCTGAATACTTGAAAAGCCTTCTAAAGAAGGACAGAAACAAACATGCCCAGACTTCAAAGATCAGAATACATATCAGATTCTTCAATGTCCAGGTCTTATAAGCATCAAGACCATCCAGGAAAACGTAACAGAACTTAACGTGTAGAAGAAAGAATTAGTTAGATTGCATACAGGCTATGTGAAAATACAATGTCAGAGGAGACAAAAGAAAAAAATTAAAAAATGAAGCACAGCTACAAGATATAGAAAATAGCCTAAACTTGACAAATCTGACTAATTAATCTCAAAGAGGAGGTAGAGAAAGAGTTTGGCATAGGCATAGAAACTATGCAAAGAGGTAGTAACAGATAATTTCAAAACCAAGAGAAATATATGAATATTCAAAAACAAGAAAGTCGTAGAACACTAACTAGATTAAATTTACTTAAGAATACCTCAAGAAATAGTGTTAATAGGATTGCTACAATTTCTTCTTTGAAAGTCTGCTAGAATTCTGCTGTGACTCCATCTGTTCCTGGACTTTTTTTGTTGGTAATTTTTTATTAAAATTTCAATCTCACTGCTTGTTACTGGTCTGTGCAGGGTATCTAATTATTCCTGATTTAACCTAGTTTATGTGCCTGAAGGCGTTCCTAGTATCCTTGAAGGATCTTTTATATTTCTGTGGTGTCAGTTGTAATATCTTCTATTTTGTTTCTAATTGAGTTTATTTGGATTATTTCTCTACTTTTTTTGGATAATCTTGCTAGTGGTCTATCAATTTATTTATCTTTTCAAAGAACCAGCTTATTGTTTCATTTATCTTTTGTACTTTTTTTAAAAAATGCATTTAGTTCTGCTCTGATCTTTGTTGTTTCATTTTGTCTGCTGGGTTTTGTTTTGTTTTATTCTTGTTTCCTAGTTCCTTGAGGTGAGATTTCATTTTTGACAGAATGATCATTCACGATCAGGTTATTTTATTTCCATCTATTTGCATGGTTTTCAAGGTTACTTTTGGAGTTGATTTCTAGTTTTATTCCACCGTGGTCTGACAGAGTACTTAATATAATTTCAATTTTTAAAAAATTTATTGAGGTTTGTTTTGTGGCCTATAATATGTTCTCTCTTGGAGAAAGTTATATGCACTGATGAATAGAATGTATATTCTGGGTTTTTTGGATAGAATTTTCTGTATATATCTGTTAAGTCCATTTGTTCCAGGGTATAGTTTAAATCTATTGTTTCTTTGTTTGTGTTTCGATAACCTGTCTAGTACTGTAAGTGAAGTATTAAAGTCCCCAACTATTATTGTGTTGCTGTCTATCTCATTTCTTAGGTCTATTAGTAATTGTTTTATGAATTTGGAAGCTCCAGTGTTAAATGCATAGATATTTAGGATTGTGATATTTTCCTATTGGACAAGGTCTTCTATCATTTTATAATGTCACGTTTTTGTTTTTTAACTGCTGTTGCTTTAAAGTTTTTTTTTTTGTCTCAAATAAAAATGTCTACTCCTTCTTGCTTTTGGTGTTTATTTGCATGGAATGTCTTTTTCCACCTTCTTACCTTAAGTTTATATGAGTCACTTTGTGGCAGGTGAGCTTCTTGAAGGCAGCAGATAGTTGGTTGGGAAATTCTTGTTCATTCTGCAATTTTGTATCTTTTAAGTGGAGCATTTAGGCCATTAATCTTCAATATTAGTATTGAGATGAAAGGAACCATTCCATTCATTGTGCTATTTGTCACCTGTATGCATTTTAAAATTATATTTTTGTCATATAGATACCGTTACATTTATGATTTTAAGAGTTTCTTATGATGTTTCCAGGATTTGTTTCAAGACTTGGAGCTCCTTTTACCAGTTCTTGTAGTGTTGCCCCCCTAAATTATTATATGAAGCCAGTATTACCCTAATACAAAAACCAAGACAGAAAACAGCCAAAAAAGAAACTACAGACTAATATCGCTGATAAACATAGATGCAAAAATCCTTAAGAAAATACTAACTAATTGAATCCAACAACATGTCAAAAAAGATAACCCACCATGACCAAGTGGGTATCATATCAGGGATGTAGGGATGATTTAACATGTGCAAGTCAATAAATGTGAAACACCACATAAATAGAATTAAAAACAAAAATCACATGATCATCTCAATAGACACAGAAAAAGCATTCAACAAAAAGAAGCATCACTTTATGATTAAAACTCTCAGCAAAATCGACCTACAAGGGACATACCTTAAGGTAATAAAAGCTATCTATGACAGACCCACAGCAAACATAATACTGAAAGGGGAAAAATTGAAAGCATTGCCTCTGAGAACTCGAACAAGGATGCTCACTCTCACCACTTCTTTGTAACACAGTACTGGAAGTACTAACCAGAGCAATCAGACAAGAGAAAGAGACAAAGGGCATCCAAATGGGTAAGAAGAAGTCAAACTGTTGTTCTTTGCTGATGATATGACTATATACCTAGAAAAACCCAAAAACCCCTCCAGAAAGCTCCTCAAACTGATAAAAAAAATCAGCAAATTTTCTGGACACAAAATTAATGTACACAAACCAGTAGCTCTTCTATACACCAAAAGCAACCAAGTTGAGAATCAAATCAAGAACTCAACCCCTTTTAAATTAGCTGCAAAAATAAATAAATAAAATACTTAGGAATCTACCTAATCAATGAGGTGAAAGACTTCTACAAGGAATGTTACAAAACACTGCTGAAAGAAATCATAGATAACACAAACAATTGATAACATATTCCATGCTCATGAATGGGTAAAATCAATATTGTAAAAATGACCATACTGCCAAAAGCAATTTAGAAATTTAAGGCAATCCCCATCAAAATACCACCATTATTCTTCACAGAACTAGAAAAAAACAATCCTAAAATTCATATGGAACCAAAAAAGAGCCCACATAGCCAAAACAAGACTAAGCAAAAAGAACAAATCTGGACCTATCACGTTACCTGACTTCAAACTATACTATGAGGCCATAGTCACCAAAACAGCGTGGTACTTGTATAAAAATAGGCACACAGACCACTGGAATGGAAGACAGAACTCAGAAATAAACCCATATACTTATAGCCAACTGGTATTTGACAAAGCAACCAAAAACATAAAGTCAGAAAAGAACACCATATTCAACAACTGGTGCTGGGATAATTGGCAAGCCACATGTAAGATAATTAAACTGGATCCTCATTTCTCACATTAAACAAAAATCAACTAAAGATGGATCAATGACTTAAATCTAAGACCTGAAACTAAAAATTCTAGAATATACCATTGGAAAATCCCTTCGAGACATTGGCTTAGGCAAGAATTTCATGAACAAGAACCCAAAAACAAATGCAATAAAAAAAAGATAAATAGCTGGAACTTAGTTAAACAAAAGAGATTTGCATGGCAAAAGGAACAGTCAGCAGAGTAAACAGACAACACATAGAGTGGGAGAAAATCTTCACAATCTATACATCTGACAAATAACTAATATCCAGAATCTACAACAAACTGAAACAAATTAGCAAAAAAAAAAAAAATCTCATCAAAAAGCAGGCTAAGGACATGAGTAGACAGTTCTCTAAAGAAGATGTACAAATGGCCAACAAACATACAAAAAAAATGCACAACACCGCTAATGATCAGGGAAATGCAAATCAAAACCACAAGGTGATATCACCTTACTCCTGCAAGAATGGCCATAATAAAAAAATCAAAAAATAATAGATGTCAGCATGGATGTGGTGAAAAGGAAACACTTCTGCACTGCTGGTGGTAATGTAAACTAGTACAGGCACTATGAAAAACAATGTATAGATTCCTTAAAGAACTAAAAGTATAACTACCATTTGATCCAGGAGTTCAGCTACTGGGTATCTACCCCAAAGAAAAGAAGTCATTATATAAAAAAGATACTTGCACACACATGTTTATAGCAGCACAGTTTGCAATTGCAAAAACGTGGAACCAACCCATATGCCCATCAATCAACAAGTGGATAAAGGAATTGTGAGATATATATATATATATACATATATATATGGAATAGTACTCAGCCATAAAAAGGAATAAATTAATGGCATTTGTAGTGACCTGGATGAGATTGGAGACTATTCTAAGTGAAATAACTCAGGAATGGGAAACCAAACATTGTATGTTCTCACTCATAAGTGGAAAATAAGCTATGAAGATGCAAAGGCATAAATATGACACAATGGACTTTGGGAACTCAGAAAGAAAGGGGTGAAGGGGACAAGGGATAAAATAATACAGATTGAGTGTCGTGTATACTGCTTGGGTTATGGGTACACCAACATCTCACAAATCACCACTACAGAACTTATTCATGTTACCAAACACCACCTGTTCCCCAGTAATCTATGGAAATAAAAAATTAAAAAAATAACCTCAAGAGATTTAATAAATTCCTTAACATAAAAAGATTAAGTGGAAAGACAAAATAAACAAATAACATATAATAACAAATAACGTACAATAAGCCGGGCACGGTGGCTCACGCCTGTAATCCCAGCAATTTGGGAGATTGAGGTGGGAGGATCATGAGGTCAAGAGATTGAGACCATCCTGGCCAACATGGTGGAATCCTGTCTATACTAAAGATACAAAAATTAGCTGGGCATGGTGGCATGTGCCTGTGGTCCCAGCTACTCAGGAAGCTGAGGCAGGAGAATCGCTTGAACCCAGGAGGCGGAGGTTGCAGTGAGCCAAGATCATGCCACTGCACTCCAGCCCAGTGACAGACTGAGACTCCATCTAAATAATAATAATAATAATAATAATAATAAGTCATCTGGCAGCAGACTTCTCAGTGGGAATCTTACAGGCTAGAAAAGAACAATACGACATATTTAAAGTGCTGAAGAAAAAAAAATAAAACATCTTCTATCTTAGAAGAGTATATCCAGCAAAAATACCTTCCAAACATGAAGGAAAAATAAAGACTTTCCCAGAGAGACAAAATCTAAGAAATGTTGTAAACACCAGACCATGTCCTACAAGAAATGTTAGAGGGAGTTCTTCAGTCTCAAAGAAAAGGATATTAATGAGCAATAAAAAAAATCATCTGAAGATTCCACTCACTGGTAATAGTAAATACACAGACAACAAACTGAGTATTATGACACTGCAATTGTGGTGTGTGAACTATTCATATCTTGAATAGGTAGACTAAAAAAGAAACGTGGTCAAGTGTGGTGGATCACATCTGTAATCCCCGGACTGTGGGAGGCTGAGGAAAGTGGATCGCTTGAGCCCAGGAGTTCAGGACCAACCTAGGCAACACGGCAAAACCCTGTCTCTTCTAAAAACACAAAACATTAGCTGAGCATGGTTTCTTGGGCCTGTAGTCCCAGCTACTCTGGAGGCTGAGATGGGAGGATTGTTGGAGCCTGCAAGGCAAAAGTTGCAGTGAGCTAAGATTGCACCACTGCACTCCAGTCTGGGCAACGGTGTGAGATTCTGGAAAGAAAAAACAACAACAACAACAACAACAAAAAACTCCATACAAAATAATAACTTTTTAAGACACAGGCAGTTTAGTAAGTTATAAATAAAAACCACTGATAGACAAAAAGTAAGGAGGGTGCAGTTAAATTGTAAAACTTTTGTTACATTTCTCTCTGCTCGTTTGTTAGTTTCTATGTGTGTTTTTGAAATCAGAGTAATGTCATCAGTTTACAAAATAATGAGTTCAAATACATTATTATTTTAAATCCTCATGGTAAATACACGTAAAAAAGCTACAACAGATACAAAGAAAACAGAAGCAAGAAATTATAATATGCCACAAGAGAAACTCACATGCGCAAAAAAGAAGACAGAAAGGAAGGCAGAAAGAAAGGGAGGGAGGGAGGAAGGAAGGAAGGAAGGAAGGAAGGAAGGAGGAAAGGAGGAAGGAAGCGTGGAAGGAAGGGAGGAAGGAAGGAAGGAGGATGGGAAGGAGGGAGGGAGACAGGGAAACGGAGGGAAAGAAGGATGGAAGGAAGGAAAGAAGGAAGGAAGGAAAAATAGTGTAAAAATAATGCTTTATTTAAAATCCAAAACAACAAACTTATACATTTGTGTTAAATCATGATATTCTATCTAATAAACATCTTAATTATGTAACATTGTTTTCAAATATTGAAAACAACGGAATTAGTATCTGCTAGATTTAAGCAAAAGAGCTTTGGAAATGTATATTTAATCAATTATGAAAAAGAAAAATATGTCCAAAAATGCTTCTGTCTGATTAAGAAATACCATGTCATAGAGTAACTTCAAATCCATTAATTCCGAAGTATCTTTAAGTATTACTTGATATTATACATAATAAATCTGTGCTAAAAAGTCTCCAATGTCCAAGAACTTGTATAATATTGAAATGGGCTCAATATAATAAGAGAAAGAGCAATTTAAATTTCAACACTCAGAAGTCCAAGCCTACTGAGAAAACAACTTATCAGTAAACACCAAATGCTTCCTACAGAGAAACAATTTATTTCCCACAGAGAAAACAACATATGAACAGAAACCTTACTAAATACACAATCTGGTTCTAAGGAGCAGATGCTGATCAATAATTCAATATCTAAAATCAAATAATGAGGGAGTAATGGTAAACATTTATTTATGAAGTAGTAAATTGTGTCTTTGTCTTTCATGTCTAAAAAACAGAAAACTCTACAACATATGCTGTTTCCCTGTTTTCATACAAAATGTATGTTTAGGAAATTGGAGAGTAATTGTCAACAAAGTGAAATACATTTAAATATATATTATTCACTGAAGGGAGTATTTTCATTAAGAAGAAACTCAATTATTACTTATAATTTACTAACCTGCTTGGTAGTAAAACTACTTTTCTGTTAACTCCACCAAGTAATAAACAGGTGAAGTCTGAACACAGAAGAGGGAAGCAGAATATTTTAATTTTGTCTTTCTGGTAATAAGGGTATTTATACATGCCATTTATCATAATTGATGATACAGTTTTTTATCGTTTCTTTCCATGTATTTTTATCTCAAGCTGTATTTTATAATTGTGTAAAATAATTTAAAACCATGGCCATTAGAGGTAAACCGTGTATTACCTCTAACACAATAGTTAATTAAAATACAAGATGCTGGTCTTGACTTTCTCCAATCTTTGCATAGAAAATTTAACCAATCTGTAAATCTTACATTACAAAGCAAACAAACAAACAAACAAAAACACCCTAATTTACTGATCATGTCTCCACTTTGCGGAGTAGAATGTTCTTGGTTGGCTAGAATCATTCCACAAGTATTTTTTAAGAACCCATTATGTGTCAGATAGTGGCAGTGTTCAAGTCCACTGAGATATATAAGAGATTACACGTACCACACTGCATAAAGATGCTTCCCCAGGTAAGGTTAACAGTCTAATACAGAAAATAAATAAATAAATACATATAGCAAACAAGAAAACTTTGTATTATGTTATAAGTTGATAGCTCAAATGGAAAAAATGGTATAGTAGGAGTGTTTGTTGTGAGGCAGGAAACAATTTGTTGCTTTTCGTTTGTTACAATGTATAACGTCATTGAGGAGGTTCAAAGATGATTGAGATAGACATTCCAAGTGTAGAAGTTTACTCCATGTAAAGGAATAGCCAGAGCACTAATGTTAGTGTGCATGAAGTATTAAAACCTTGGGTACATCATGGTTACAACCAAGAATACATGGGAAAAAGTACTAAGAAATAATGTTATTGAAGTAAATAATGGTGAAATTAGGCAAAGTATCGTGGTCTTTTTAATGACTTTTTTTCTGAGTTAAACAGAAAACTATTGTAGGATTTTGAAAAGAGACTACCGTGATCTGACTCACTATTTTTTGTTTGTTTTGTTTTTGTTTTTTTTGTTGTTGTTGTTTGTTTGTTTGAGACACAGTCTCGCTCTGTCACCAGGCTGGAGTGCAGTGGGGCGATCTCAGTTCACTTGCAACCTCCATCTCCCAGGTTCAAGCAATTCTTCTGCCTCAGCCTCCCAAGTAGCTGGGACTACAGGTGCGCGCCAAGCCCAGCAAATTTTTGTATTTTTTAGTAGAGACGGGGTCTCACCATGTTGGCCAGGATAGTTTTCATCTCTTCACCTCATGATCTGCCCACCTCGACCTCTGAAAGTGCTGGGACTACAGGCATGAGCCACTGTGCCCAGCCTGTGTTTTTGTTTGTTGGTTTGTTTGTTTGTTTTTTAAACACATTAAAATCTTGGTACTATGTGGAGAAGATTATGCATGGTCAAGGGTTGAAGAAAGCACTGTTTGCTAGTAGGCTATTTCAGGCAATTAGATGAATGGTAATTGTGAGTTTCATCAGATTTGTAACAGTGGGAATAGTGCAATGAAGTCACTATGTATATGTATTGTGTATATATTATGTATATATTGTCATGCAGTTATAAATATTTATAAATTATACATCTGTATTAAAAATCAAAAATTGCTTTTGGAATTTTTAATTATTAATTAGTTTTTAAAAGTTTTGGTGGGTACATAGCAGGTGTATATATTTATGGGGCACTTGAGATGTTTTCATATAAGCAATCAATATGAAATAAGCATATCATGGAGACTAGGGTCTCCATCTCCTGAAGCATTTATTCCTTGAGTTAAAAACAATCCAATTACATACTTTAACTTATTTTAAAATATACAATTAAGTTATTATTGTCTATAGTCACCATATTGTGCTTTCAGATAGTAGGTGTTATTCATTCTTTCTATTTTTGTACCCATTAAACATTCACATCTCCCCTCAAAATCCCCACTACCTTTCCCAGGCTCTGGTAACAACCTTTCTACTTTTTATGTCCATTAGTTCAATTGATTTAATTTTGGGATCCCACAAATAAGTGAGAACATGTAATGTTTGTCTTTTTATGACTGGCTTATTTCATTTAACATTATGATATCCAGTTCCCACCACACTTTTGCAAATGACAGAATCTCATTCACTTTTATGGCTGAATAGTACTCTGCTGTGTATATGTACCATATTTCTTTTATTCATTCATCTGTTCGTGGACACTTAGGTTGCTTCCAAATCTTAGCTATTGTAAACAGTGCTGCAACAAATATAAGAGTGCAGATGTCTCTTCGATATGATGATTTCCTTTCTTTGGGGTATGTACCCAGCAATGGTATTGCTGAACCATATGTTAGCTCAATTTTTAGATTTTGAAGAACCTCCAAACTATTATCCATAGTAGTTGTACTAAATTTCATTTCCACCAACAGTGTACAAGTGTTCCCTTTCCTCCACATACTCATCAGCATTCATTATTGCCTGTCATTTGGATATAGGCCATTTTAACTCAGGCAATATAATATCTTTTTGAAGTTTTGATTTGCATTTCTCTTACAATCAGTGATTTTGGGCACTTTTGCATATGCTTGTTTGCCATTTGTATGTCTTCTCTTGAAAAATGTCTATTTGAATCTTTTGCCCATTTTGATTGAATTTTTAGATTTTTTTCTATAGAGTTGTTGGTGCTCGTTATGTATTCCGGTGATTAATCCCTTGTCAGGGGATAGCTTGCAAACATTTTCTCCTATTCTGTGGGTTGTCTGTTCACTTTTTTGATTATATCCTTTGCTGTGTGAAAGTTTTTTAACTTGATGGCATCTCGTTTTTCCATATTTGCTTTGGTTGCCTGTGTTTGTGGGATATTGCTCAAAAAATCTTTGCCCAGATTTATGTCCTGCAGATTTTCCCCAGTGTATTATTGTAATATTTTTGTAGTTTGAGGTTTATATTTGAGATGTTAATCAAATTTGATTTTATTCTTGTATAAAGCAAGAGATAGTGGTATGGTTTTATTCCAATTCTTGTGGCTATCCAGTTTTCCCAGCACTATTTATTAAAGAGACTGTTTTTACCCAGTGAATATTCTTGTCAACTTTGTCAAAAATGTGTTTACTGTAGGTGTATGAATTTGTTTTTGGCTTCTCTATTCTGTTCCATTGGTCTGTGTGTCTGTTTTTATTCCGTTCTATTCTGTTCCATTGGTCTATAAGTCTGTTTTGGTTACTATAGTTCTATAGTAACTATACTATACTATAGTTCTATAGTATAATTTGAAGTCAGGTAATTTGATTTTTGCAGTGTTTGCTTCTTTGTTTGTTTTGCTTAGAATAGGTATTCAGGGTTCGTTGTGGTTCCATATAAACGTTAGGGTTGTTTTCTCTACTTATGTGAAGAATGTCGTTGATATTTTGATAGGGATTGCATTGAATCTGTAGATCACTTTGGGTAGTATGGACAATTCACAATATTGATTCTTCTAGTTTATGAACATGGAATATTTTTTCCATTTTTGATGTCGTCTTCAATTTTCTTTATTAATGATTTATAGTTTTTATTGTAGAGATTATTCACTCCTTTGGTTATTTTCTAGGTAATTAATTTTATGTGTGGTTATTATAAATGACATTACTTTTTTTCTTTCTTTTTCACATTGTTCACTGTTGGCATTTAGAAATGCTGCTAATTTCTGTATGTTGATTTTGTATTCTGCAATTTTACTGAATTTGTTTACCACTTTTAGTAGTTACCTTGTGAAATCTTTACGTTTTCTCAAATATAAAATCATACCATCCACAATGACAATTTGATATTTTTTGTCAAATTTAGATGCCTTTGAATCTTTAACTTGCCTGGTTGCTCTATCTAGAATTTCCAGAGTTATGCTCTGGAATAACAGTGGTAACATTGGACATCCTCATTAACTTCCATATCTTAGAAGAAAGGTTTTCAATTTTTCCTTATTTAATATGATACTAGCTGTGGGTCTGCCATATACAGCTTTTATTATTTTGAATTATGTCCTTCTATACCCAGTTTTCTGAGGGTTTTTATCATGAAGAGATGTTGAATTTTATCAAATGCTTTTCCAGCATCAATGGAAATTATAATATGGTTTTTATTCATTCTGCTGATATGACGTATCATGTTGATTAATTTGCAAATGTTGAAACATCTTTGCATCCCGGAAATAAATCCCATTTGGTCATGACGAATAATCTTTCAAATGTGTTGTTGAATTTGATTTGCTAGGTTTTTAGTTTGTTTGTTTTGTTTTAGGATATTCACATCAGTATTTATCAGAGATATTGGCCTGTAGTGAATGTTATTGCTCTTGTTGTTTTGATATGTTTTTGTCTGCTTTTGCTGTCAGAGTAATAATACTAGCCTCAGCGAATGAATTTGGAAGTATTCCCTCCTTTATTTTTTGTAATAATTTGAGTAATATTTGTATCAATTCTTATTTAAATGTTTTTTAGAAATCGGCAGTGAAGCCATTAGGTCTCAGAAATTTCCTTTTTGAAAGATTGTTTATTACAGCTTTGAATTTGTTATTGGTTACTGGTTTTTTCAGGTTTTTAATTTTTTCCTGGTTCAATCTTGGTAGATGGTGTGTGTCTAAGGATTTGTTTATTTCTTCTAGAGTTTCCAATTTATTGGCATATAGTTGCTCATAGTAGCCACCAATGAGCCTTTGAATTTCTGCACTATC
Source organism: Hylobates moloch (assembly GCF_009828535.3). Taxonomy (NCBI): domain Eukaryota; kingdom Metazoa; phylum Chordata; class Mammalia; order Primates; family Hylobatidae; genus Hylobates; species Hylobates moloch. The sequence goes on along the minus strand of NW_026652288.1, from coordinate 74,077,540 downwards.
AGTTGTAATGTGTCCCTTTTCATTTCCTGATTTATTTATTTAGATATTCAATCTTTCTTTCTTAGTCTGGCTTAAGGTTTGTCAATTTTGTTTAAATTTTCAAAATACATCTTTTGATTTTATTTTTTATTTCAATTTTATTTATTTTGGCTCTAATCTTTATCATTTTTTTCCTACTAAGTTGGGGTTTAATTTGCTCTTGCTTTTCTGTTTCTAAAGATGAGTTGTTGGATTGTTTATTTGAAGTTTTTCTGTTTTTTTGATGTAGGTACTTGTAACTATAAACTTCCCTCTGAATACTGCTTTTGCTCTATCCCATAGGTTTTGATACGTTTTTTCCATTATCATTTATTTCAATAAATTTTTAATTGGCTTCTTAATTTCTTTATTGACCTACTCCTAATTTAAAAGCATATGGTTTAATTTCTTTGCATTAGTATAGTTTCCCAAATATCTATTGTTACTAATTTTTAGTTTTATTTCATCGTGGTCAAGGATGATGCTGCATATTATTTCAATTTTGTAGAATAGCTTAATACTTGTTTGATAACCTAACATATGGTCTATCCTTGAGAATGGTCCATGCACTGAGAAAAAGACTGTATATTTGTATCTCTTGGATGAACTCTTCTGTAAATATTTATTAGATCCATTTGGTCTATAGTGCAGATTAAGTCTGATGTTCTTTTGTTTATTTTCTGTTTGGAAAATTGCCCCCTGCTGGAAATGGGGTGTTAAAGCCTTTAGCTATTATTGTATTTGGGCCTATCTCTCTCTTTAACACTAATAATATTTATTTCATGTATTTGTGTGCTCCCATGTTGGGTGCATATATATTTAAAATGGTAATATCTTCTTCCTGAATTGACCCCTTTATCGTTATATAGTGACCTTCATTGTCTCTTCTTATAGTTTTTTTCTTGAATTCTGTGTTGTCTGTGCTTTTTTGATTTCCAATGGCATGGAATATCTTTTTTTCATTTCTTCATTTTTAATGTATGTGTGTCTTTATGGGTGAAGTGTGTTTCTTGTAGACAACAGATCAATGGATCTCATTTTTTCATCCATTTAGCCAGTCCATGTCTTTTGATTGGAGAATTCAACTCATTTACATTTAATATTATTATTGATGAGTAAGAACTTACTCCTGCCATTTTATTTTCTGTTTCTTTTGTGGTCTTTCTTTTTTTCACTTCTACCTTCTCTAGTGAAAATGATTTTCTTGGTGAGATGATTTAGTTTCTTGCATTTTATGTGTTACATATCCATTGTATGTTTTTTGGGTTGAGGTTACCATGAGGCTTACAAATACTATCCTATAACCCATTATTTTAACCAGATAAAACTTTTCACTATTTGCATAAACAAGCAAGAATCAAAAAGAAAACTTATGAAAAGTCTCCTTGTTTCCAACTTTTTTTATTGTTTCTATTTATATCTTTCATACTATGTCTTGAAAAATTATTGTAGTTACTATTTTTGATTCATTGTTTATTGTTTATTCTTTATAATTAGGATAAACATAGTTTATACCCCACAGTTACAATGTTATAATATTCTGTGTTTTTATGTATACTTACTATCACTGATAAGGTGTTTTAACCTTTATGTGATTCTTTATTCTTCATTAATGTTCATTTCTTTCTGATTGAAGTACTCACGTTAGGACTTTTTATTTTTGTAGAATGGGTTTTGGTCTGGTATTTATGAAATCCCTCAGATTTTGTTTGTCTGGAAACGTCTTTATTTCTTATTCATGTTTGAAGGATATTTTTGTTGGATATACTATTCAGGTGTTAAAGTATTTTTTCTTTAGCACCTTGAATATGTCATGCCACTCTGTCCTGGCCTGTAAGGTTTTCTCTGAAATGTCTGCTGCCAGATGTATTGGAGCTCCATTTTATATTATGAGCTTATATTATTTTGCTGCTTTTAGGATTCTTTATCATTGATCTTTGGGAGTCTGATTATTAAATACCTTGAGTTACTTTTGTTGGGGTTAAATATGCTTGGTGTTTTATAATCTTCTTATACTTGGATATTGATATATTTCTCTAGCTTTGGGAAGTTCTCTGTCATTACCCATTTGAATAAACTTACTATCCCTCTGTTTTTCTTTACCTCCTCTTTAAAGCCAGTAAATCTTAGATTGGCTTGTTCTAGTCTATTTTGTAGATTTTGTAGGTGTGTTTTATTGTTTTATTTTTTTTTCTTTTGTCTCCTCTGACTGTATATTTTTAAATAGCCTGTCTTAGAGTTCACACATTCTTTCTTCTGCTTGATCTAGTCTGCTATTACAGGACTCTGATGGATTATTCAATATGGCAATTGCATTTTCAGCTCCAGAATTTCTGCTTGATTCCTTTTAATTATTTCAATATATTTGATAATTTTGTCTGATAGAATTCTGAATTCCTTCTCTGTGTTATCTCAAATTTCTTTATTGTCTTAACACAGCTATTTTGAATTCTTTGTCTGAGAGGTCACATATCTGTTGCTCCAGAATTGTTCTCTTATGCCTTATTTAGTGACCTATATTTTGAGACCATGTTTTCCTGGATGGTGTTGAGGGTAGCAGATGTTCTTTGATGTCTGGCCATTGAAGAGTTAGGTATTTATTGTAGTCTTCACTGTCTAAACTTATTTATAGTTATTTTTCTTGGGAATGCTTTGCGTGATGTGATCTAAGCTGTTTATGCTTTAGGGAGCATCCGAAGCCCAGTAACACTGTGGTTTTGCAGATTTACAGAGGTACCATATTAATGGTCTTGAATAAGGTCTGGGAGCATTTTCTGGATTGCCAGGCAAAGTCTCTTGTTTCTTCTCTCAAACATAAAGAGGCCCCCCCTCCCCCCTCTCTCTCTCTCTCTCTCTTTGTTCTGAGCCACTTAAAGTTGTAGGTGGAGTGACATAAACACCCCTGTAGCCATCACCACTATGACTGCACTGGGTCAGAGATGAAGCTAACATAGCTCTGGGTCTCACCCAAGGCCTGCTGTAACCACTCCTTGGTACTGCCTATGTTCACTCAAGGTCCTGGGGCTCTACAATCAGCAAGTATCAAAGCCAGCCAGGCTGATGTTTTTCCCTTCAGGGCAATGAGGTCCCCAGGTCCCGAAATGCCATCAGGAGTCAGGATCTAGAATAGAAAAACTTAAGAGTCTCCCTGGTTTTCTACTGTGTTGGGACTGACCTGGCACTCAAACTGCAACATGCCATTCTTCCCACTCTTCTCTCCCCTTTCTACAGACAGGTGAACCTCATCTCATAGCCACCACACACTCTGGCCACAAGGAGTAGTACCAGACTACCACCAATGTCCTCTTAAGCCTCAAGGTCTCTGAAGTCAGTTTGTGGTGAATCCTGCCTTGCCTGGTACTCACCCTTCAGGGTAGTGGGCACCTCTTTGGTCCAGGGCAGGTCACAAAATGCTATCCATGAGTCAAGTCCTGGAACAAGGAACCCCAAAGCCACCTTTGTACTCTACCCCCCATGGTGGTATTGGTAACTTAGGTGCAAGGCAAAATTCCCTTTTACTTTTCCTTCTGCTTCTCTCAATCAGAAGGAGTTTTGCCCCATAACCACCACAGCTGGTAACATGCTGACTCTCACCTGAGTCAGAAAGTCTCAGAGGCTCACCAAGGCCCTTGATGTAGTACCTGGGAATTACCTGGGTCTCCTCACATAGCAGGTGATAAATGCTGGCAGGTCTGGGTCCTTTCCTTCAAGGCAATAGCATCTCTTCTGGCCCAGAGTGTGTCTAGAAATGTCATCCGGGAGATAGGGCCTGGAATGGGGGCCTCACAACTCCAACTGGTGCCCTGTCTTGCTGTGGCTGAGCTGTTATATAGATGTATAAAAAGTCCTCACCACTTTTCCCTCTCCTCTCTCTAAGCAGAAGACAGGGGTCTCTTTTGGAGCCTTACATTGTGCAGCCTGAGTCTAGGGAATGGGTGATGCCAGCAATCCCTTGGCTGCCGCAGCTGTTGTCTCAGTATGTCGTGTCTTCCTGACCCTCAGTCCATTGTCTATGGGCCTAGTACAGCCCTAGAATTAAACTACATGTTGCAGTCCTTATGGCCTCAACTGCACTTCAGGTTTACTTAGAGGCTGAGATTATTTTGACCCTTCGTGGCAAGGTTTGCAGCACTCAAATCTGGACCGCTTGTATCAGCAATTCCCCTCTGACTAGGGATGGTTTAAATGCTCCCTTTGTGGGCAAGCACCTGTTGAGTTTGGTCCGGTTTATGTTTCTGCTTTAACAGGACAGCATTGAGTTCAAAGCCTCACAATTGATGTGTTCTACTTCCTCTAGCAACCAGAGATGATCCCCGCAACATGCTGCTGCTGCTGGGAGTGGGAAAGAGATGGCATCGGCGGTTCAAGACTGATTTTTCTATCTCTTCAGTGCCTCTTTCAACAATATGAAGTTCGAACCAGGTGCTGAGGTACGGGGAGTGCTCATCTAGTTTTTGGTTTTTAATAGGTTGTTTTTTCTCCATAGATAGTCATTAACTTGGTGTGCTTGATGGGAGGATGATTAGTGGAACTTTCTATTCTGCCATCTTGCTCTGCATCTAGTCCCTACTTTTGGATTAGATGTCTGGTATGTGAGATAAAATACCTAAATGACTCTAAGATCTTGTCTGAGTTACTGGACAGATGAACATAATGTCAACAATGTTAGGAAAGAAATATGAGTTTCAGGTTTCAACATGTTAAATTTGCTCTTTAATTCAGAGGTTGAGTAGGTATTTGATTATGTATTAGAAGTTTAGGAAGCATTCTGGAGTACTTCTTTAATAAAAAGATACTCCCTGGGTGTTCTTCAATAAGCCTGTTCTTTAACCAGGTACTGTATTTATAGTACAAGTCAGTGTTACATTCAAAGTTTAAATATGTATGATATTTTATCCTGGATAAAATAATGCAAATTTAATTTATCTTATGAAAGTGTGTTTCTCACTTATAGTTTTTTTTTTAATTATAATTGAAGGTATTTCTCTGAATGTTATCCCTCACCTAGCCTCCCACCCCACAACAGGCTCCGTTGTGTGAAGCTCCTCTCCCTGTGTCCATGTGTTCTCGTTGTTCAACTCCCACTTATGAATGAGAACATATGGTGTTTGGTTTTCTGTTCTTGTGTTAGTTTGCTGAGAATGAAGGTGTCCACCTTCATACATGTCCCTGCAAAAGACATGATCTCATTCCTTTTTATGGCTGCCTATTATTCCATGGTGTATATGTAGCACATTTTCTTTATCCAGTCAATCATTGATGGGCATGGGGGTTTGTTCCAAGTCTTTTCTATTGTGAACAGTGCTGCAATAAACATACGTGTGCATGTGCCTTTATAGTAGAATGTTTATAAACTTTTGGGTATATATCCACTAATGGGATTACTGAGTCAAATGGTATTTCTGGTTCTCGATCCTTGAGGAATCGCCACACTGTTTTCCACAATAGTTGAATTAATTTACTCTCCCACCAACATTGTAAAAACATTCCTATTCCTTCATGTCCTCTCCAGCATCTGTTGTTTCCTGGCTTTTGAATAATCACCATTCTAACTGGTGTCAGATGGTATCTCATTGTGGTTTTGATTTGTATTTCTCTAATGACCAGTGATGATGGCTTTTTTTTCATATATTTTTTGGCCACATACGTGTCTTCTTCTGAGGAGTGTCTGTTCATATCTTTTGCCCACTTTTTGATGGGATTGTTTACTTTTTTCTTGTAAATTTGTTTAACTTCCTGGTAGATTCTGGATATTATCCCTTTGCCAGATGGATAGATTGAAAAAGTTTTCTCCCATTCTGTAGGTTGCCTGCTCACACTGATGGTAGTTTCTTTTGCTGTGCAGAAGCTTTTAGTTTAATTAGTTCCCATTTGTCAATCTTGGCTTTTGTTGACATTGCTTTTGGTGTTTTAGTCATGAAGTCTTTGTCCATGCCTATGTCCTGAATAGTATTGCCTAGGTTTTCTTTTAGGGTTTTTATGGTTTTAGGTCAAACATTTAAGTCTTTAATCCATCTTGAGTTAATTTTTGTATAAGGTGTAAGGAAGTGGTGCAGTTTCAGTTTTCTGCTTATGGCTAGCCAGTTTTTTCAACACCATTTATTAAATAGGGAATCCTTTCCCCATTGCTTGTTTTTGTCAGGTTTGTCAACTATCAAATGGCTGTAAATGTGTGGTGTTATTTCTGAGTCTTTGTTCTATTCCATTGGTCTATATGTCTGTTTTGGTACCAGTATCATGCTGTTGTGGTTACTGTATCCTTATAGTATAGTTTGAAGTCAGGTAGCGTGATGACTTCAGCTTTTTTCTTTTTGCTTAAGATTTTCTCGGTTATACGGGCTCTTTTTTGGTTTCCTATAAAATTTAAAGTAGTTTTTTCTAATTCGGTGGACAAAGTCATTGGTAGCTTGATGGGAATAGCATTGAATATAGAAATTACTTTGAGCAGTATGGACATTTTCATGATATTGATTCTTCCTATCCGTGAGTATGGAATGTTTTTCCAATTATTTCCATTTGTCCTTGAGCTGTGGTTTGTAGTTATCCTTGAAGAGGTCCTTCACATCCCTTGTAAGTTGTATTCCTAGGTATTTTATTCTCTGTATAGCAATTCTGAATGGGAGTTCACTCATGGCTTGGCTCTCTGTTTGCCTATTATTTGTGTATAGAAATGCTTGTGATTTTTGCACATTAATTTTGTATCCTGAGACTTTGCTGAAGTTGCTTATTAGCTTAAGGAGATTTTGGGATGAGATGATGGGGTTTTTTAAATATACAATCATGTCATCTACAAACAGAGACAATTTGACTTCCTCTTTTCCTATTTGAATATGCTTTATTTCTTTCTCTTGCCTGATTGCCCTGGCCAGAACTTCCAATACTATGTTGAATAAGAGTGGTGAGAGAGGGCATCCTTGTCCTGTACTGGTTTTCAAAGGGAATGCTTCCAGCTTTTGCCCATTCAGTATGATATTGGCTGTGGGTTTGTCATAAATAGCTCTTATTATTTTGAGATATGTTCCATCAATTCCTAGTTTATTGAGTGTTTTTAGCATGAAGGGGTGTTGAATTTTTATTGAAGGCCTTTTCTGCATCTACTGAGATAATCATGTGGTTTTGTCATTGGTTCTATTTATGAGATGGATTACATGTATTGATAAGCATATGTTGAACTAGCCTTGCATCCCAGGGATGAAGTTTCTTGATTGTGGTGGATAATCCTTTTATTGTGCTGCTGAGTTCGGTTTGCCAGTATTTTATTGAGGATTTTGCATCGATATTTATCAGGGATGTTGGTCTGAAATTTTTGTTGTTGTTGTGTCTCTGCCAGGTTTTGGTATCAGGATGATGCTGACCTTATAAAATGAGTTAGGGAGGAGTTGCTCTTTATCTGTTTGGAATATTTTCAGGAGAAGTGTTATCAGCTTCTCTTTGTACCTCTGGTAGAATTCAGCTGTGAATACATCTGGTCCTGGGATTTTTTTGGTTGGTAGGCTATTAATTACTGCCTCAATTTCAGAACTTGTTATTGGTCTCTTCAGGGATTTGACTTCTTCCTGGCTTAGTCTTGGAAGGGTGTATATGTCCAGGAATTTATCAATTTCTTCTAGGTTTTCTTGTTTCTTTGTGTAGAGGTCTTTATAGTATTCTCTAATGGTAGTTTGTATTTCTATAGGATCCGTGGTGATATTCTCATCATCATTTTTTATTATGCCTATTTGATTCTTCTGTCTTTTCTTCTTTATTAATCTGGCTAGCAGTCTATGTATTTTGTCAATCTTCTCAAAAAAACAGCTTCCGGATTCATTGATTTTTTTTTGAAGGGATTTTTATCTCCTTCCTTTCTACTCTGATCTTAGTTATTTCTTGTCTTCTGCTAGCTTTTGAATTTGTTTGCTATTGCTTCTGTAGTTCATTTAATTATGATATTAGGGTGTTGATTTTAGATCACTCCCACTTTCTCCTGTGGGCATTTAGTGCTATAAATTGCAGTGTCCCAGAGAATTTTGTACATTGTATTTTTATTCTCTTTGATTTCACATAACATTTATTTCTGCTTTAATTTTGTTATTTATCCAGCAGACATTCAGAAGCAGGTTGTTCAGTTTCCATGTAGTTTTCGTTTTTCAGTGAGTTTCTAAATCCTGAGTCCTAATTTGATTGCACTGTGGTCTGAGAGACTTTTGTTATAATTTTTGTTCTTTCAAATTTGCTGAGGAGTGTTTTACTTCCCATTAGGTGGTCAATTTTAGAATTAGTGTGATGTGGTGCTAAGATGAATGTCTATTCTGTTGATTTGGGGTGGTTAATTTTGTAGATGTGTATTAGGTCTGCTTGGACCAGAGCTGAGTTCAAGTCCTGAATAACCTTGTTAATTTTCTGTCTTGTTAATCTGTCCAATATTAACAGTGGGGTGTTAAAGTCTCCTACTATTATTGTGTGGGAGTCTAAGTCTCTTTGTAGGTCACTAAGAACTTCCTTTATGAATCTAGGTGCTCCTCTGTTGGGTGCATATATATTTAGGATAGTTAGCTCTTCTTATTGCATTGATCCCTTTACCATTACGTAATGCCCTTCTTTATCTTTTTTGATCTTTGTTGGTTTAAAGTCCGTTTTATCAGAGTTTAGGATTGCAATGCCTGCTTTTTTTTTTTTTTTTTTAGCTTTCCATTTGCTTGGTAAATGTTCCTCCATCACTTTGTGTTGAGCCTATGTGTGCCTTTGCATGTGAGATGGGTCTCCTGAATACAACACACCGATGGGTCTTGACTCTTTATCCAATTTTCCAGTGTGTGCCTTTTAATTGTGGCATTTAGCTCATTTACATTTAAGGTTATTTTGCCCATTAGTTGATTGAGTTTCTTCATAGTGTCGATGGTCTTTACAATTTGGTATGGTTTTTCAGTGGCTGGTACCAATTTTCCTTTCTGTATTTAGTTCCATATTGACCCCTACTCTCTTCTAGCTGGTTGGGTTTCTGCAGAGAAATCTGCTGTTAGTCTGATGGGCTTCCCTTTGTTGGTAACCCAATCTTTCTCTCTGACTGCCCTTAACATTTTTTCCTTCATTTCAACCTTAGTGAATCTGACGATTATGTGTCTTGGGGTTGCTTTCTCGAGGAGTATCTTTGTGGTGTTCTCTGCATTTGCTGAATTTGAATGTTGGCCTGTCTTGCTAGTTTGGGGAAGTTCTCCTGGATAATTTCCTAAAGAGTGTTTTCCAACTTGATTCCATTCTCCCTATCACTTTCGGGTACACCAATCAAACATAAGTTTGGTCTTTTCACATAGTTCCATATTTCTTGGAGGCTTTTTTCTTTCCTTTCATTATTTTTCTCTAATCTTGTCTTTATGCTTTATTTCATTAAGTTGATCCTTAATCTCTGATATTCTTTCTTCTGCTTGATTGATTTGGCTGTTGATACTTGTGTATGCTTCACGAAGTTCTTGTGCTGTGTTTCTCAGCTCCTTCAGGTCATTTGTGTTCCTTTCTAAACTGGTTATTTTAGTTAGCAATTCCTCTAACCTTTTTTTCAAGGTTCTAAGTTTCCTTGCATTGGGTTAGTACATGCTCCTTTAGCTCAGAATAGTTTATTTCCCACCTTCTGAAGCCTACTTCTGTTAATTCGTCAAACTCATTCTCCATTCAGTTTTGTTCCCTTGCTGGAAAGGAGTTGTGATCCTTTGGAAAAGAGGCATTTGGTTTTTGGAATTTTCGGCCTTTTTGTGCTAGTTTTTCTTCATTCATGGATTTATCTACCTTTGGTCTTTGATGTTGCTGACCTCAGGATGGGGTTTTTGTGTGAAGGTACTTTTCATTGATGCCAATGATATTGCTTTCTGCTTGTTAGTTTTCCTTCTAAAAGCCAGCCCCCTCTGCTGCAGGTCTGCTGGATTTGCTGGAGGTCCACTCCAGACCCTGTTTGCGTGGGTATCACCAGCAGAGGCTGCAGAACAGCAAAGATTGCTGCCTGCTTCTTCCTCTGGAAGCTTTGTCCCAGAGGGACAACAGCCAGATGCCAGCTGGAGCTCTCCTTTCTAAGGTGTTTGTCAACCTCTGCTGTGGGGTGTATTTCAGTCTGGAGGCATGGGGGTCAGGGACCAACTTGAGAAGAAAGTCTGTCCCTTAGCAGAGGTCAAGCACTGTGCTGGGAGATCTGCTGCTTTCTTCAGAGCCAGCAGGCAGGAACATTTAAGTCTGCTGAAGTTGCACCCATGGCCGCCCCTTCCCCCAGCTCTTTCCCAGGGAGTTTGGAGTTTTATCTCTAAGCCCATGACTGGGGCTGCTTCTTTTCTTTCACAGATGCGTTTCCAAGAAAGGAGGAATCTAGAGAGGCAGTTTGGCTATGTGTCTTTGCTGAGCTGTGGTGGGATCCCCACAGTTTGAACTTCCCAGTGGCTTTGTTTACAGTGTGATGAGAAAACCACCTACTCAAGCCTTAGTAATGGCAGCCACCCCTCCCCGTGCCTAGCTCAAGCATCCCAGGTGTACTTCAGACAGCTGTGCTGGCAGCAAGAATTTCAAGCCAGGAGATCTTAGCTTCCTGGCCTACATGGGGGTGAGATCCACTGAGCTAGACCACTTGGATCTCTGGCTTTACCCCCTTTTCAGGGGAGTGAATGGTTGTCTTGCTGGCATTCCAGGCACCACTGGGGTATAAACAAAACAAAACAAAACAAAAAACCTGCTGCTAGCTCGGTGTCTGCCTTATCAGCCGCCCAGTTTTGCGCTTAAAACCCAGGGCCCTGGTAGTATAGACACCTGAGGGAATCTTCTGGTCTGTGGGTTGTGAAGACCATGGGAAAAGTGTGGTATCTGGGCTGGAAAACACCACACCTCACAGCATAGTCCCTCCTGGCTTCTCTTGGCTAGGGAAGGGAGTTCCTCAACCCTTTGCACTTCCCAGATGAGGTGATGTCCCATCTGCTTTGGCTTGCCCCATGGGGTGCATCCACTGTCTAACCAGTCCCAATAAGATGAGCTGAGTACCTCAGATGGAAAAGTAGAAATCACCTACCTTCTTCATTGATCTTGCTGGGAGCTGCAGACCAGAGCTCTTTCTATTTGGCCATCTTCGAAGATATGTTAACTAGGACTCAAAACAAATTTGTATAAACATTATATCTGATTACTGAGAATATCTATAATAGAACATGAATTGTATCACTTTTGTATAGTTTATTTTTCCACTACTCATGGCATAGATTCTCAATTACTGTAGAATTTCAACTTAAGCACAACTGTAATTATTAATTTTTACCACTACATGAGGGGTTTTTTAAAAAATATTTTATGTATTGCCATTTCTTTATGATTTTAGCTATTATTCTCTAAAGTCATTCACAAATACTAACATGTTTGTGCACTACAGTCATAGGTATTTAGACAGCTATTTATCATTTAATTATGACATGTCCAGCATCATTGTTTTTTGAAGCAGAGCAGTTTCAGAAAAAGTGTGCAAACTTTTCAAAATAAATAAATAAAAATTCTCAATATATATTAGCCTCAGGTAGTCTCACAACACAAGTTGAGCTTAATGATTGTAACCCCAAAACATACAATTAATACATTCTTCCTTAAGATTCTATTATTTTCCACTAAATTATTTTTTTAATTGTGGTAAGATTACTGGACATGAGATATACTGTCTTAACAAATGTTTAAGCATACAGCACAGCATTGTTAACTATAAGAAGAATAATATACAGCAAAGATTGAACCACAACTGCTTATTTCTCTATCCCCTTATCTCCTGATGACCAATTGTTTCTATGCATTGGACTATTTTAGATACCTTACATTGGTGGAATAATGCCTATTTTTCTTACTGTGATTGCTTATTTCACTTAGCATAATGAATTCAAAGTTCATCCCTGTAGTAGGACTTTCCTCTTTTTTTAGCTCTGAATATTTTATACATACATATATATATATATATATATATATAATTTTCTTTATCCATTTATCTGTCAATGGACACTTAGGTTTTTTTCCATATCTTGGCTAGTGTGAATAGTGCTGCATAATCATGGAAGTACAGATATTAATATGAAATTCTGATTTCAATTTATTTGGATAAAAACCCATAATTGAGATTACTTTATCATATGATAGTCCTATTTTAATCTTTTTAGAAACTGTTTCTCATAGCAGCCACACCAATTTACATTCTCATCAACAATGTAAAATGCTTCCAATTTCTGCAAGTCCTTGCCAAAACTTGATTACTTTCATGCTTTTTTGTCATAGCCATCTTAACAAGTGTGAGGTAATATTTCATTGTGGTTTTGATTGTATTTCCCTGATTATCAGTGATGTTGAGCATTATTTTACATACCTGTTGGCTATTTGTATGTCTTCTTTCGAGAAGACGTACAAATTACCTATTTTTATTTTTTTCTGCTTTTGAATCATAGGTGTTTCTTATATATTTTGGATATTAATCTCTTATCAGGTATATGGTATGTAAATATATTTTTCTAGTTCAGTAGCTTGCCTTTTTACTCTGATTTTCTTCTTTGCTGTGTAGAAGCTTTTTAGTTTGATGTAGTCTTTCTTGTCTATTTCTGCTTATGTTGCCAGTGCTTTTGATTGCCAAGACAAATGTCATGAAGTTTTTCCTCTAAGTATTCTTCTAGGAGTTTTACTGTTTCAAAAATCTTTCATTTAAGTCTTTAATAAATTGAGTTGATTTTTGTAAATGGTGTGAGATAAGGTCCAATTTTATTCTTTTACAGATGGTAGCCAGTTTTCCCAACTGGGCTTGTTGAAGAGATTATTCTTTCCCTATGGTGTGTTATTGGCACCCTTGTCAAAAATTAATTTACTGTATATAAGTAGGTTTATTTGTGGGCTGTCTATTCTCTCTTATTAGTCTGTCTTTATGCCAGTACCATATTGTTTTATGTACTATAGCTTTGTATTCTATTTTGAAATCAGAAAACGTGAACCTCCAGCATTGTTTATATTTTTTAATATTGCTTGGGCTATTTTGGAGTTTTGCTTTTGTTTCCATTTGAAATTTAGAATTATGTATATATATATATATATACAGACACATATTATATATATATATAATATAATTGTATTTTGATAGAGATAGCACTGACTCTAGACAACATTTTAACTTTTTAACAATATTAAGTAATACAGTTCATAATGCTGGGATGTCTTTTATTCATTTGTGTTTTTTTTAATTCAACAATGTTTTGTAGCTTTCAGAGTACAAGTCTTTCACTGTCTTTCTCGAGTTTATTTCTAAGTATTTTATTCTTTTTCATGCTATTATAAATGCGATTTTTTTCTTAATTCTGTTTTTGGATAGTTCAGTGTTAGTCTATTAAAATGAAACTGATTTCTGTATTTGATTTTGTATAGTGCAACTTTATTCTGTTTTTTTATTAGTTCCAAAAGTTTATTGGCAGTGTCTTTAGGGTTTCTTACATACAAAGCTATGTTATTTGCAAACAGAGGAGATAATTTATTTTCTTTTTGATTTAGATGTATTTTTTTCCATATTTAATTTCTCTGGCTAGGACCTCAAGTACTATGTTGAATAAAGTGGTGAGAGTGGGCATCCTAGTTTTGTTCTTGATCTTAGGGAAAAATTTTTTTTTTAATATTCCAAGTAATATTATTTGTAGGTTTGTCATATATGACTTTTATTATGTTGACGTATATTCCTTATATTTCTACTTTGCCCCATGTTTCTATTACGAAAGAGTGTTAAATTTTGTTAAATATATTTTCTGCATCTATTGAGAGGATCATGTGATTTTTATCCTTCATTCTGTTAATGTGGTATAACACATTGATTGATTTTTGTATGTTGAACAATCCTTGCATCCTAGGGATAAATCCCACTTGGTCATGGTGCAAGTTCCTTTTCATCTGTACTGAATTTGGTTGGCTAGTATTTTGATCAAGATTCTTGCATTTGTGTTTATCTGAAATATTGGCCTACAGTTTTCATTCTTGTAACGTCACTGGCTTTACTACCAGTGTTATATTAACATTATAAAATAAGTTTGGAAGTGTGTCCTACTCTTTGATATTGGAAAAATTTGAGAATGATTACTTTTTTAAATTATACTTTAAGTTTTAGGGTACATGTGCACAATGTGCAGGTTTGTTACATATGTATCCATGTGCCATGTTGGTGAGCTGCACCCATTAACTCGTCATTTAGCATTAGGTATATCTCCTAATGCTGTCCGTCCCCCCTCCCCCCACCCCACAACAGTCCCTGGAGTGTGATGTTCCCCTTCCTGTGTCCATGTGTTCTCATTGTTCAATTCCACCTATGAGTGAGAACATGTGGTGTTTGGTTTTTTGTCCTTGCGATAGTTTACTGAGAATGATGTTTTCCAGTTTCATCCATGTCCCTACAAAGGACATGAACTCATCATTTTTTATGGCTGCATAGTATTCCATGGTGTATATGTGCCACATTTTCTTAATTCAGTCTATTTTTGTTGCACATTTGGGTTGGTTCCAAGTCTTTGCTATTGTGAATAGTGCCACAATAAACATACGTGTGCATGTGTCTTTATAGCAGCATGATTTATAGTCCTTTGGGTATATACCCAGTAATGGGATGGCTGGGTCAAATGGTATTTCTAGTTCTAGATCCCTGAGGAATCACCACACTGACTTCCACAATGGTTGAACTAGTTTACAGTCCCTCCAACAGTGTGAAATTGTTCCTATTTCTCCACATCCTCTCCAGTACCTGTTGTTTCCTGACTTTTTAATGATCGCCATTCTAACTGTTGTGAGATGGTATCTCATTGTGGTTTTGATTTGCATTTCTCTGATGGCCAGTGATGATGAGCATTTTTCCATGTGTCTTTTGGCTGCATAAATTTCTTATTTTGAGAAGTGACTGTTCATATCCTTCGTCCACTTTCTGATGGGGTTGTTTTTTTCTTGTAAATTTGTTTGAGTTCATTGAAGATTCTGGATATTAGCCCTTTGTCAGATGAGTAGATTGCAAAAATTTTCTCCCATTCTGTAGGTTGCCTGTTCACTCTGACAGTAGTTTCTTTTGCTGTGCAGAAGCTCCTTAGTTTCATTAGATCCCATTCGTCAATTTTGGCTTTTGTTGCCATTGCTCTTGGTGTTTTAGACATGAAGTCCTTGCCCATGCCTATGTCCTGAATGGTATTGCCTAGGTTTTCTTCTAGGGTTTTTATGGTTTTAGGTCTAACTTTTAAGTCTTTAATCCATCTTGAATTAATTTTTGTATAAGGTGTAAGGAAGGGATCCATTTTCAGCTTTCTACATATGGCTAGCCAGTTTTCCCAGCACCATTTATTAAATAGGGAATCCTTTCCCCATTTCTTGTTTTTATCAGGTTTGTCAAAGTTCAGATGGTTGTAGATATGTGACATTATTTCTGAGGGCTCTGTTCTGTTCCATTGGTCTATATCTCTGTTTTGTTACCAGTACCATGCTATTTTGGTTACTGTAGTAATATATATATATATATTTTTATCTTCCAGGGCTCCTTCCTGGATGCCATTTAGTTGTCATGTCACCGAAGGAACATTATGTTTAGTGGAAGACTGTAGTAGTTTTGTAAAATATTCTTGTTTTTATGACCTTGATAGTTTAGAGAGTTCTTGGTCACATATTTTGAAAAATATCTACATGGGATATTTCTGATTTAAGTCTCTGATTAGACTGGGGTTATGAGTTTTGGGGAGGACGATCACAGAACTAAGTTGCCATTCTCATGAAGTCGTATCTAAGTTATGTTTTATGGCTGTTGATACTAACATTGATTACCTGACAGAGGTAGTGCTGGTCGGCTTCCACATTGTAAAGTTATTCTTTTTCCCTCTTTGTATACTTTATTCTTTGAAATAATTCCCTCTGCTCAGCCCACACTGAGGGATTTTGGATTCCTCTGCACTTGGAATCTGTCCATTCTCTCTCATTTATTAATTTATTCAATTATATATTTCACTAGGTACCAAAAGACAATTACTTTATATATGAGGTTACTATTTAATAATGTACTGCTGTCCCCCTCATTCTCTTCCTCCCTCCGTGCTTCCCCCACCAAAAAATAAATAATGATAATAATAATAATAATAATAATAATAATAATAATAATAATGCACTGCTTATTTGATTGCTCAGAAGGTTCTGGCTTTGGCCATTGTGAGCTCTTTCAGTTAGTGCCTGTGTCCCTTTATCATACCCCTATATTGTGATTTTGGTGAATTCTTCCTTATTATCTAACCCTACAAGATGCTCTATACTCATTCTCGGACCCAGCCTTGGAATTAATTATTTAGTAAGAAACCCAGGCTCCATTTATTAGAGAATCTTATTAGAAACCAGTATCTGAGAGCTGGATGTGCTGCCACTACTGCACTGTCCTTGCCTCTAGGCCTCTCACTTAACAGAGTTAAGATCATACATCTCCATATGATGTATGTAATTTTGTAATGTTTGTATATACTCATATCTATAAATATTTCTCTATTAAGCTAAATATGTTCATACTGATGTTTTCAACTCTAATACATTACCATATGAATTATTATTTTCTTTTTGTTGGTCTACAACCTCACATTCCAACAATGAGAAGCTTTCTACCATCTGTTATCACTTTACTTTGTTGTTCAATTCCACCATATATGCACTGTGGTTTCAGAATTGTTAAGCAATACTCCCATGGGGAACACTTTCCCAACTCGAACCCAGGACTTATATAAATTTCCTTTGGCATACAGTCTTAAATTCTCCGCTCATTTACAAAGTTACTTAGAATAACAACATTTCCTTCTCTTCCACAAATAAAAATATACCCTCTAGGTGCACAACAGACAGTCTGCTGTGGGATGTTATGTTTTTTCTCATTAGCTTCTCCTTTGAGATAGTGAATGTATGTTCTCCCAATGCTTACTTATGTTTCTATTTACTTTCAATTATGAAAAATAAATATTTCCATAGACTTTCTTTATACAGAAAGTAAAAACAATTTATACACATTTGTAACGTATTTTACTATTTACTTCATGCTTTTGTAATGTATTTAGGTTTTATCATCACAGTTTACATGTTACCCTGGGATTCCTAGACTTCCTAATGATATTTTAAAATTTGCATTTGTTAAACTTCACTCTTTATGCTGTAATATGTTAAGGTTCGATGCAAATTTCTATTTGCATTTTGACTAATCCCAGGTAGACATCCTGCAGTGACATCTTTCTTACTTCTTCCAAAAGAAATATGCTAAACAGAATTTGTTTCACAAAGGCAATCGTGAGCCATGATGATAATTGACATTTTTCAGGAATAGATTCCTTGCCACTTCCTAAATAAAACTTCTGAATATTCCAGAAAGAGCAAAAAGAATATGAGGATAAATAACCATTAAAAAGAAAACAAGCTAATAATGCACTAAATATGTAAAAAAAGAATGAGAAAATCATGAGTATATGTCAAAGAGGTCACTTACTTCCAAGGGGTTGCCACAAAGGATATAAAATTACATATTCTTGTTAATTTTTTTAAAGTGAAGGAATTATGTTCATATACATGAACAAATGAGACAGTAAAAGTCCAGAGAAGCAATAACAAAAATAAAAAAAGATATAGAAGAATTTTAAAATATATTTAGAAAAAAATAAGCCATTAGAAATATAAAAGCTAATGCAGAGCATAAAAAAAAGAATAAACACTTCTAAAAACATAGCAAGAGCTTGTAGAGCAGAGCCAAAAAAGCAAATCTAATTAAGCTGAAATGAACCGAATTTTACAAATAATTGGAAAGAACGATAAACCAGCAAAGGGACCTTTGTATGCACATTATTAATATCTTTGAAAGAGAGAACTGAAATAATTAAACAAAAATATGACCAAATATAAAAAATTTAGGAAACTTGAATAAAAGAATTAAATATGGATAATGTAATCAAGAAAAATAGAAGAGCAACTTCTATGGGAATGAAATAATTATACACTTTTAATTTGAGGAATTCTTCTGAGACTTGATCCCTGGCAAATAAAATAACAAAATATAAGGAAAAAAACAAGTATTGTTCTTGAAATATTTTCATAGTAACCATAAATTAGAATCAAGATGACCACCAATCAATAAAGAATAAAAAGAATTGTTGTGTTTTAAATATTTAAAATAATAATTTAGAACTATACCATATAATGCTTATGGAACTCCATCAAGTACTACTGAAAGAGAAAAGCTAGATATACAACATTATGTAATATTTGATTTGTATAGAATTAACAATTAACTAAGAAATAAATATCCCATTTATATATAGAGTTTTCTTTTTTCTTTGTATTTTCTATATTTTCTAGAGTAAACATCTACTTTTGATAATGATAAAAATTTGTTTTTGAAAACATAATAACTTCCAACAAATTCTGCATCTCTATATGCATAATCAGATGCAGAAAACTGACCATCCAATCTTCTATATATTATTTATTGCACCTATTTTAATAAAACTTTAAGACTTGTTTGGTTTGTTTCTTATAATTTATTTTTATAAAATAAAAATTTTAAGAGGTATTGCAATTAAAGAATATTCTCTTTGAAAGCAGAGGCACAAGTTTCAGTGATCCCTTTGTATATGATATATGATATAAAGCTTTTAATAGTTATTCTCAGCATCAGTTTCTGCCCATTAATAAAGTAAAATTAAAAGTTAATTCTAATGTTGAGACAATCCTAGCAAAAGATTAATTAAAAACACATTTGAAAAAATCATTCAATATTAGTAATACCTGCTTAATCTGTTTTTCTCTCACTTTCTGACTTTAAAAGACAGAAAACCATAGCTTCCATATTTTGAAGAAAGATTGAATGAATAGCATTCTGAGATAAACCTGGTGGGATGAACAAGGCCCTTCAATGGAGGTGACTTCTTAAGGTGGAAACTGTGTTTGACTTCACATCACCTTTTCATTATCTCCCTCTCTAGTTACTTATGAAATAATCAAATGAACCAACTTACAAATAAGGAGTATTTGTAAAGCCTGCATAATTAACATGGGCCATGGGTTAATAGCCAGAAATAAGCATCACTTACATGTTGGCTTTTTAGAAAATGAAGGGAAGTGATTCAATTTGACAGACTAGCCCAATATTCTTATTTAGCTGATGGCTGAGATACCTTCTTTATACATTGAAATATGTTTTTTAAAAGTTATTCTAAAGCCTTTATAACATTGTACTTTAACCCTTTCTAGATCTTATTCATCATTCCTGAATTTATTAGTCAATATTCAACAGCTCAAGCTTATTTCTTTCAGTGATTATTACCCTCAAACCTGTGTTATGATAAATGCTGGCAAAGACAAACACATATTTTGTCCACTTTACTTCACCATTTATGATCCATTGTACTGCAACATATAAAATTTATTGTACTAAATATGAATAAATAATCAAATAATAATAAAATCATTCATTTCTTAATTTACTGGGTTAATATTTAAAATTACTACTACTCATATATTTCAAGTGTATTTTTATAATACTGATGTTACTATCCACCTGAATATATATCATCATGACTTAATTCCTGGATATCATATCCAAAACTATATCTGAGATTTTTGACAGTTTTTATTTATAGCTTTCATTTATCAATAATCCTTTGTATTCCTCAACGTAAATGCTAACACTGCCAAATAAAATGTGTTCTGCATTTGGAATTTATGTATCACCTTTTCATATGTTTTTGGAAAAAGTTCAACAAAGAACGACAGCCACTAATACATTATTTCGTACAGTTTTCATAGTATAGCTTTACTTCAATATTACTATTATGCTAGAAACTATTTATTGCATTTCGTCTGTCAAAGATGTGTTGTAAAGCCATTTTTACTTAGTTACTTTACTGTTTCCTGTTTTACCAAAGCCGTAACAGACAAAAAGTTCTAACCAAAAGGTGTTCTACATATATAAAAACTTCAGGGCATTGAGAATTAGATCCACATTTCTCAACTCAAGAGGGCCCCTCCAAACTTTTGGGTCTGAGCAACCATTGAGGCCTCAAGATAAATTTGACCAGGGTTGTTTTTTCCACACAAGAAGATGGCGTTCTAGAGATAGAATGAATTTCCAAGATCACAGATGTCCTCTGTCACCATGAAGCCTTTTTCTTTTTCCTGTTTTCTTTGTTTATTTTTTATTTGTCTCAACATAATGAAATACTTAATATTTCATTAGCAACAGCATGCTCAGGAACCTTAATTAAATATTAGATATATCATGTTAAACCTAAATGTCTACATAATCTTAGATATCCACTAGTTCATCCTTTAACAGATTTATTTCACTTCCAGTGTAACTATAGGTTGGCGCAAAAGTAATTGAGATTTTTGCCATTACGTTGAATTGCAAAAACTGCAATTTCTTTTGCACCAACTTAATATTTGTTCAAATTGAACATCTAGTACTTTCTATAGAGTTAGGTTTTTAGATTAACATATTCAGATTTCTTGTTTAAATGGAACAGTAGACAAAATCTGTAGTGAGTGTTTTTCGGTTAAATTACGTTAGAAATTGAATGAGAAACCAAAAGAAAGATAATTCAACAGCCTGTAGACAAATTTATAACCCTAATCCTTAAATTGTTCATAGACTTCAACTACACTGTGATTTAATAGTGCAGGCTTGGTAAAAAAATAAAAATAAATTACTAGTGCTTCCCTACTGATGATCCCTAATGCACAAGGCATCCCACAGCAGACTGTCTGTTGTGCACCTAGAGGGTATATTTTTATTTGTGGAGGATTTAACAATTAACCACATGTATGGGCAACTTCATGTCTTCGTAAGTGAAAAATAAGGGGCAAATGTAGATTATCGATTCTAAGGGTACCACTGTCGCTCAATAACCAGTTGGAACTGAACATTGAAATTTACCTCTTATTTTGCACTGCGGAATAAAGAGGAATTTGCCAGCAAGAATAAAGCCCTCTAAATGACCACTTTTGGTAGAATGTTGTTTCTCTGGATCAGCATAAATGCAAATGAAGTTATTACTACAGAACTGTCTCAAACATTAGCAACTGTATAGCTGATTCTACTGCAAAGGCTATAGCTATCCAGAACGCTTCTTTAAATTCTTTTGCTAATGTTGTTTTAGATAAGAAGATTGCTTTGGACTACCTCTTGGTGGGTGTATGTGATAGCTTACAATTCTTGCTGCAGTTTGATAAATATGTCTGATATGCTGGAAACTCAGTTGCAAGAAATTACAAACAATTTGGTCATAACTAGATTTGTCTTCTGGCTCATTTTGTATCTATATAATTTTAATTAATTTTGTTCATATAGGCTCCTATTAAGAAGCACATTTTTGTCTCTTGGTATTATCCTGCTGATAGTCATTATAGTAGTCTCACTACTGTGCTATATTCTCTCAAATGTCTTAGATGTTTGCGTGCAGCCATTCACAGTGTGTCACATGGTCTCTCTCTCTCATTAGAGCAAGATACCATAAAGAGGTCATATTGACCTAACATTATGAACTGTGAATTCCACACTGAGACCAAGCAAGCCCATTACAATGATGACGGAGACTGGCATCAATGCCCAAATTTTTGGTCAATCTCTCAAAACTGAAAGACTGACCAAAAGGAACAAATTGTCAAATTAACTTAAGTTTGGCCTGAGGCTGCCTTCATACATAAATCCCTATACAGTGAAGTAAAAGATAACTTAGTATGTAAACAGACACCTAACTTAGGAGTGTAACCAACAACTGAGTTTCACCCAGTCACAAGCAGGTGAGCGTCAGCCATTTATAGGCAGCCAATTCATCATGCCATGCCCATTAAGGCAAATGCCTCATCACACCATGACCAAGTAATGCGGATTCCTAGCATAGCCAATCGGGTGATTTATTTACTTTGCTTTTGTGTTGGGTTTATAAAACATCTCTGTTCCCACTGTTGAATAGAGTTAGTTGACCCTCTTCTGGTTCTGATTGATGCCTGGTTCATGAACCATTCTTTGCTCAAATTCTGCTACATTAACTTGTCTATTTTTGTCTTTAAGCATGTATAAATTAAAACATACTAATAATAATAAAGAGAAAAAGCTGTTATTTTTATTATCTGTTAAGAATGTCTACCTTCTTCAAAATGTAATTGAATACAATCAATCTATTAACTTTTTTTAAAATTATACTTTAATTTCAGGGATACATGTGCAGAACATGGCAGTTTGTTACGTCGGTATACATGTGCCATGGTGGTTTGCTGCACCCACCTACCCATCATCTACATTAGATATTTCTCCTAATGCTATCCCTCTGCTAGCCCCCCAGTCCCCGACAGGCCCCAGTGTGTGATGTTCCCCTCTCTGTGTCCATGTGTTCTCATTGTTCAACTTCCACTTATGAGTGTGAACATGTGGTGTTTGGTTTTCTGTTCTTGTGTTAGTTTGTTGAGAATGATGGTTTACAGCTTCATCCATGTCCCTGGAAAGGACATGAACTCATCCTTTTTTATGGTTGCATAGTAACTCATCCTTTTTTATGGTTGCATAGTATTCCATGGTGTGTATGTGCCACATTTTCATTATCCAGTCTATCACTGATGGTCATTTGGGTTGGTTCCAAGTCTTTGCTATTGTGAATAGTGCTGCAATAAACACACGTGTGCATGTGTCTTTATAGTAGAATGATTTACAAACTTGGGGCATACAAAGAGAATTTAATATACATATAAATCCAAGTAAAATTCATCAAGGGTATCATGTTTGTCTTTCACTTCTAAGTTTTTACAATATAAAACAAGTATAAGACATTAGAAGCTTCCAATTATTTCAATATAAATTAATATTTTAACATTATTTCAATTTTAATAAATTTCAACACTAATTTATTCAATTTTAATAAATTTTAGTATTGATTTGCTGCTGTGGCTCATTTTTGTACATAAACTCATTTCCTTTTAAAATTTCATCTGCTTTCCTATGTATACTACACTGGATTTCCCAAGCTCCCCTGTAGATAAATGTAGGCATAACACAGTTCAGACCAATGAGAAGAAAACAAACCTGCTGGTGTTGCTTCTTGTAACATTTTATTTCTGTCCTTCTATCAGGAAGATATGACATGTGTGGATACAAATCATTTTGCCCTTCCAAATACTTGAAATCACTCCCTTTGCTCAAAATGTATTAACTAAAAATGTGAACTTCAGAAACCCAGAACAAACTGAGCCAGGGTTTTACTCTCAGAAATTCAAATCCTCTGTGTATTGACACAGAAAATTTAGCTCATGGTATAACAGCTATCTCATAAACAGGATGTGACAAGAATCAGAAAAACAACGCATTAATGAAGAAGTGGACCTCTAAAAGAGTTTTGATCTAGGTTTTTCAGCAGCAGTCTCAGCTTTGAATGTTCCCTATAGACAGTTTATTTCATCAGTCTGATAATCTCCTATGGTTTGCTATTATATTAGAATTTTCTAATATTTAGGAAAGAGTGCATTTCTAAAGGCTGAATTTGTCATTAATATGATCTATGCATAATATATGAGATGGTTATATATGTATGTGCATGTCTGCACATACACTATACCTGTTTAAGAGTTGCTTTATATATACATGGAACAACAAAATTTACCTATGTGAATCTAAAAGGTACCAGATATAAGCATAACCTTTACTATAAGTGCCAGCTTAATCACCATTCCATTCTTTTATTACTGTTTCATTAATCAGAAATGTACATAAAAGTAGTAGCTGCTAAGTCTGTATATATGAAGATAAGCTAATGCAAATGTTGTTTTAACAATAGAAAATAATAACTATTGTAACATTGTTAGAATTATTTTGATTTTTCTATACCCCAAATAATGTGCAAAATGCTTTGCATGCATTATTCCCAATAATCTGTCCAATAAATAGAAGGTGAATCATTTTTAAAATGGTTTTTTGAGTCTCACACAGTTTAAACAACTTGATCAAGTAGATGGCAGATATTTCATTTTAGGCAGTTTTGATTCCAAAGCTCAATTTCATTAGGCTGCCCCATTTCCTAAGATGAGGTGCTTCTATCATCAAGCTTATGAGTTTTCCAGAACAAGGTATATAGGTTCTATATCATGTCTTTCTTTCAAATAACTCCCTGCATATCCACATTTACATTCTACCTCTATCTAGCAGTTGGGGAAAGAAATATCTTTAGCAATTCTAATATTTCAGGACTGTATATTAGTCATAAGTGAAAGTTGAAATGATTAAATCTAGATGACAAAGAGGAAGAGGAGAAGGAGAAAAAAGGAGGAAGAGGAGAAGGAGATAAAAGGAGGAAGAGGAGGAGGAGGAGCAGAAGGAGGAGGAAGAGAGATGGGGGAGGAGAGAGAAAAGCCAATAAAGATTAAAATTTCCAAAATGTAAAATCTGTTTCTGCCTTTTTTTTCAACACTTCTGTGGCTGTGGGCAAGTGATTTAATTGTTTTCAAACAGTATTAGCATATTTAAATTGAATCGGATTGCGTAGTTAACCTCAGAACTCTTAATTTTTAAATCCCAAAATTAAGTATTTCTCAAACAATACCACAATGTGTGGATACAAATCATTTAGCCCTTCCAAATGCTTGAAATAACTCCCTTTGCTCAAAATGTATTATGACTAAAAATGCGAACTGCAAACAACCCAGAACAAACTGAGCCAGGGTTTTACTCCCAGAAATTCAAATCATCTATGTATTGACACAGAAAATATGGAGCTAGGTAATCAGAAACCTAAAGAAGCAATCTATTACTTTCTATTCGTCTAAATCCAGAATTATTTTTATTTCTATCCTCCTAAATACCTGATTATTTCATATTTCTTTAATTTCATTGGATTTTCTTTTATATTTTCAATACATTTTTATTAGCTTGTTGTAAGCAAAGATGCACCAACATTACCAGTGCATATAACAATTAGAAATTCTGGGAATTGAGTATAAATTCCTTATTTTTATTATTTTAGTCTTTACTCAACATCAGCCTCAGGAATAAACTTCCACTTATCCTCATTATTGCCCCAACATTCAGAAAGATGCTCTTTCTAATACAAGTACATTTTATTTCAATATCTGTCTGAGTTGTCCTAGGATGCTATTTAAATGCTACTTTAATACCCTCTTGATCATATTTCAGAATGTTATCATGTATTTGCATAGTGTAATTTTCAGCATATAGTAAAAAAATCAGCTTACAGTGGAAAAATATTAGGTGACAATAGAAAATTAAAATAAAAGCAGTATTAATCACAAGAACTTTTACACGTGAAACTTTTTTTTATTATTATACTTTAAGTTCTGGGATACATGTACAGAACATGCAGGTTTTTTACGTAGGTATACATGTGCCATTGTGGTTTGCTGCAGCCATCAACCCATTATCTAGGTTTTAAGCCCAGCATGCATTAGGTATTTGGCATAATGTTCTCCCTCGCCTTGCTTCCAACCCCTCAACAGGCCTTGATGTGTGATGTTCCACTCCCAGTGTCCATGTGTTCTCATTGTTCAAGTCTCACATATGAGTGAGAACATGTGGTGTTTGCTGCTCTGTTTCTGTGTTAGTTTTCTGAGAATGATGGTTTCCAGCTTCATCCATGTTCCCGCAAAGAACATGAACTGATCTTTTTTGTGGCTGCATAATATTCCATTTTCTTTATCCAGGCTATCATTGATGGGCATTTGGGTTTGTTCTAAGTCTTTGCTATTGTGAACAGTGTTGCAATAAACATTTGTATGCATGTGTCTTTATAGTAGAATGATTTATACTCCTTTGGGTATATACCCAGTATTGGGATTGCTGGGTCAAATGGTATTTCTGATTCTAGATCCTTGAGGAATCTCCGCACTGTCTTCCAAAATGGTTGAACTAATTTACACTCCCACCAACAGTATAAAAGTGTTCCTATTTCTCCACATCCTCTCCAGCATCTGTTGTTTCCTGACTTTTTGATGATCACCATTCTAACTGGCATGAGATGGTATCTGATTGTGGTTTTGATTTGCATTTCTCTAATGACCAATGATGCTGAGCCTTTTTTTCATATTTGTTGGCTGCATAAATGTCTTCTTTGAGAAGTGTCTGTAGATGATATCCTTTGCCCAGTTTTTGATGGGGTTGTTTGCTTTTTTCTTGTAAATTTGTTTAAGTTCATGGTAGATTCCGCATATGAGCCCTTTGTCAGATTGATAGATTTCAAAAATTTTCTCCCATTCTGTATGTTGCCTGTTCACTCCGATGATAGTTTCTTTTGCTGTGTAGAAGCTCTCTAGTTTAATTACATCCCCTTTGTCAATTTTGGCTTTTGCTGCAATTGCTTTTGGTGTTTTAGTCATGAAGTCTTTGCCCATGCCTATGTCCTGAATGATACTGCCTAGGTTTTCTTCTAGGGATTTTATGGTTTTATGTCATACATTTAAGTCTTTAATCCATCTTGAGTTAATTTTCATATAAGGTGTTATGGAAGTGGCACAGTTTCAGCTTTCTGCATATGGCTAGCCAGTTTTCCCAACACCATTTATTAAATAGGGAATTATTTCCCCATTGCTTGTTTTTGTCAGGTTTGTCAAGGATCAGATGGTTGTAGATGTGTGGTGTTATTTTTCTGAGTGTTCTGTTCTGTTCCATTGGTCCCTAAGGGCTTCTTCCTATCTCATTTTCTGAAGCCAGCATCATCCTGACACCAAAACCTGGCAGAGACACAACAAAAAAAGAAAGTTTTAGGCCCATGTCCCTGATGAACATCAGTGCAAAAATCTTCAATAAATACTGGCAAACTGAATCCAGCAGCACATTAAAAAGCTTATCCACCACAGTCAAGATGGCTACATCCCTGGGATGCAAGGCTGGTTCAACATATGCAAAATAATAAATGTAGTCCATCACATAAACAGAACCGATGACAAAAAAAACAAAAAACAAACATGATTGTCTCAATAGATACAGAAAAGGCCTTCAATAAAATTTAACACTGCTTCATGCTAAAAAACTCTCAATAAACTAGGTATTGATGGAACGTATCTCAAAATAAGAGTTATTTATGATAGCCAATATCATACTGAAATGGCAAAAGCTGTAAGCATTCCCTTGGAAAACTGGCAGAAAACAAGGATGCCCTCTCTCTCCTCTCCTATTCAACATAGTACTGGAAGTTCTGGCCAGGACAATCAGGCAAGAGAAAGAAAGAAAATGTATTCAAATAGGTAGAGAATAAGTCAAATTATCTCTGTTTTCAGATGACATGATTGTATATTTAGAAATACCCATCATATCAGACGAAAAACTCCTTAAGGGGATAAGCAAATTCAGCAAAGTCTCCGGATACAAAATCAATGTGCAAACATCACAAGCATTCCTATACACCAATAATAGAAAAACAGAGAGCCAAATCATGAGTGAATCCCCATTCAGAATTGCTACACAGAAAATAAAATACCTAAGAATACAACTTACAAGGGATGTGAAGAACCTCTTCAAAGAGAACTACAAACCACTGCTCAAGGAAGTAAGAGAGGACACAAACAACTGGAAAAGCATTCCATGCTTATGAATAGGAAGGATCAGTATCGTGAAAAATATCATACTGCCGGAAGTAATTTATAGATTCAATACTATTCCCATGAAGATACCATTGACTTTCTTAAAAGAATTAGAAAAAAAAAAACTACTTTAAACTTCATATGGAACCAAAAAAGAGCCAAGACAATCCTAAGCAAAAAGAACAAAGCTGGATTCATGCTACCTGACTTCAAACTATACTACAGCTCTACAGTAACCAAAACAGCTTGGTACTAGACTCATGGAAAAGAACCTTCACACATGAAATATTTTAAAATATCTGTAGAGAAGAGAAAGATTTCTCTATCCGTGATGGAGAGAAATTGAGATAGACTCCGTTGATCTGCATACAACATTTAAGAATTAAATTAATATTTATTGGGTGAATATTATGAACTAAATGTTGTGTCTCAAACAAATTCATATGTTGCAATTTTAACCCCCAATATGTGATATTAGGAGGTAGAGCCTTTAGGAGATAATTAGGTCATGAGTGTGGAACACTGATGTACGGGATTAGTCTTGCAAGAAGAGGCAAGAGATCCAGCTTGCTCTCTTTTTGCAAGAAAATAGAAAATATATGTGAGGACACAATGAATAGCTGCCAGTCTGCAAACAGGAAGAAGGCCATGACCCAGCCACACTGGTCCTAGCATTTTGGACTTCCAGCTTTCAGAACTGTGAAAGATATTTATTTGTTGTTGTTTATTAACCATCCATTCTATGATACTTTGCTATAATAGCTCAAACTAAGACAGTGAATGATTCAAGGAATGGATGAACAGATGGTGAAGCCAGTAGAAATGTAAAAGTAACTCATATGTGGATAGACAGGGTCTTAGCAATGGCAAAGTGACCATATGTAAAATTAAATAGAAAGTACAGATCTCTATCTGGTAGTTAACAGCCAATGAGGGAGGGGACAATAAAGAAAATTCAGTTATTCACATGGAAGGTGGAGATGATATGATAAATATCTTCGTTTGTGGAGAAAATATTTCAAGATCTCAAATAGAATTAAAGACAAGCCAAAAAATAGTACAGTAGGAACCAAGGCTAGAGAAAGTATGTCAAAGAATGGTACTTACCTCATTCATTGCCATTGATTTTCCTCCTAAACAGAAGTTGTCTGGTTAATATATCCTGTCAAAATACCAAAGAATTTGAAATTGATAAATAAACGACTGGTGAAGCTTCTTTCCTTGTCTTTATTGTAATCACCTATGATAAAGTTTTTTATTTTTTGAAATGCCTTATATATACATCATTATATCATGCAGTTAATATAATGTGTATTTAAAATCTAATCAATAAAATTTTCTTCAATAACCAGAAAAGTATCTCTATTTGGATTTTTTGGACGATCATATGTTTCTTTTCAGGTACTACTGTTAACTAAATAATTAGAATGTGCCATGGAGTAAACCTAATGCTTTGTCATTCTTTTCTTTTATTGCCTTTATTTTCAGAAGATAAATTATGCCCCAAATGTACAAATATTTCTTGTAAATAGTCACCTATTCATTTCCCGTGAAAGACAGAACAATTTTACTCTTATTATATTCATTTTTAAATACAAACATTATAAGCTCCCCATTAAGTCCACAGAATTGTAATTATTTTTTTCTTTTTTTAGTTTTTAGATTGATGCTTTGTTGGTTTTTAAAAGAGCTGGGACTATGTGAAGACATCTGTATTTTACATATTATTTTATTTTTCTTCTGTAAAGAATAAGCTGAATTGGAAACAAAATTAGCATAAACCTTTCATTAACTACAGTACATTGCCTGTTAGATACCACTCTGAGCAACTTTCCATGAGAGACTATTACAAATTATAACTCTAATTTTTTGTACCCTTAGAGAAATAAGCCTAATATGTTGTACAATCTTATTTTTATTTAGAACACTAGTTTAAAAAATAAGAAGTATGTAATACATGTTAAAGAAACTAACACATGCTTGTCTATCCAGTACTTTTTGAAAGTGATGAGATATTGAATCTCATCTGTTTCTTTTGTTGAAAGACTCAGAAAAAAACATGTAGTACTGGGATTCTAAAAATATCAGTCAAGAAGGTACGGGAAGATAAAGACTATTGGATTTTGGATATATATAATTTAGTTTTAAATGTGACTGGTGCTTTGCAATTGTTTATGGAATCATATTTTTCCAAATGCTAATATATATATAGGACTGAATAGCAGAAAGGTTACAGTAGCAACCTTTGTTTTAAAATGGTTTTTAAAATGGTTTACTGCTTTAAAAAATAACATTTTTATATATTGTTTAATTTGCTACAATAACCTTGTGAGGTCTTCGTAACTTCAAACTCAAGAAAGCAGTTACCAATTATATACAGAAGAGATAGGCTTGGATTTAAAGATAAAACAAGAAGGAGAAAGGCTACTACTAGTGCCTTTAAACTGCTACTATAGACAAGAATGGTTCTAAACATGGTATGTTACATTTGTCATTGAATATAATTCTCAAAATCAATAGATTTTCAAATTTTAATCTTGAGAATCCTGAAGTCAAAGAAGATAGAATATTGTTAATACCTGGTGAAGCTGGAATTAGATCAGTCTATTTAAAGTCAATCTTTTCACTATAGCACACTAACTGTAGATATCAGGAAAATACATGCATATTTGTAATTTCTCAATTTACATGTAAAAATATTACTTTAGAAAGTGATTTCTAAGAAGAAAGAATAAAGAAGGAGATTCAGAAAAAAAAAACCACGTATTTTACTATAGATATTGTCTCTTCATTTCTATTTCCATGATCATGGACATTAAAGATAAGCCTAAGGGTCAAAAAATTATCTAGGTTAATAGTTGTTAACTTTGGGGCTGCAATTAAAAACAGTTTGTCAGAGGCAGGCCCAGTTTGTCTACATTAAAATAAAATTATCCATGTGTATCAAATTCACGTATTAATTGAAAACTATTGGTCTAATTTATCTTAAATGCTTAAGCTACTGTTTTGTCTGAGAGAAAGTGAATAGGTTTATTTTTAACCAATACATCTATAAAAATTAAGACCTGGCCGGGCGCGATGGCTCACGCCTGTAATCTCAGCACTTTGGGAGGCCGAGGCAGGTGGATCACGAGGTCAGGAGTTCAAGACCAGCCTGGCCAGGTTGGTGAAACCCCGTCTCTACTAAAAATACAAAAATAATTAGCCAGGTGCGGTGGCAGGCCCCTGTAGTCCCAGCTACTCGGGAGGCTGAGGCAGGAGAATTGCTTGAACCCTGGAGGCAGAGGTTGCAGTGAGCCAAGACTGCACCATTGCACTCCAGCCTGGCAACAGAGCTAGACTCTGTCTCAAAAAATAATAATAATAAAATAAAATAAATTAAAAATAATAATAATATATAATAAATAAATAAAAATTAAGACCTTACTATGAGTCAAGCAGAGCTGTAAAGTGGTAAATGCTTTTATCCGCATGACTTAAAAATTCCCATTAGAACTTGAGGTTGGTATAATAATTACTTTTATTTCGTGGAGGAGTTTATGTAGCTTCCCCAAGATCACAAAGATCATAGGGAATGAACCCAGTGTAGGAAATTGTTCAGTATTCTTAAATACTAGAAGGCAAAGTTTAAAATAGATGTGGAAATAAGGGAAATAAATCATATTGCTAAGTCAGCCATGTATATGGAAATTTCCTTGGCTGTTTACTGGCAAATTACCCTTATGATTATTCTAAAGACACACTGTATTAAGTATAATGTAATATCAATCAAAATATAAACTTTTGGATATTTCTAGTTTGTTAAATATTTCATTTTCTTTCAAATATTTTCAGTTAATTTTAATATATAGATATAATGAAAAAATTTTAGTAACTTTGAGAATTGGTTATAAACCTAAAATGTTTTAATATACTAAAGCCTTTCCAATTACTCATATGCTAAGTTCTGTGGAAGACCTCTGCATTCTCTAGAAAGCCATTCTCTTGTGACAGTTCTAGCAATCCAAAATAATAGGGATTCTGAAAATTCATGAGTACTTCTCAATTTCTTCCCTATGTTATATTGTATAAAGTGCTGTATAAAGTTCTTCTCAGAGGGGAAAAGTATGCACAGTATCCCCTTCTCAGAGGGAAAAGTATCCCCTTCTCAGAGGGGAAAAGTATGCACAGGAATATGGACTGCATAGAGAGAATTTATATACATCAATTTATGTAATAAAGCAAGCACTCTGCTTACTACCATTGGGTGAAAATTTTTTAAAAAGTATGGAACTTCCCTCAAATAACTTAAAAAATAGTGATGTACAATTCTTAATGATGCTTACATTTCTAAATATCATTTAATCAAATTTTGATTATTAACTTTAAAGAAAATAATATTTCACAGACTCTTTTTAATCTTATGCATAAATGTCTCTGGGAAATGTTGGTTAATCACAGGCTGTACTGGCACTATCTTAGATTTTCCCTCTGCAACCCATTTCAGCTGTGAGCACATTATTTACTGCTTGGTTTTGTAATTATTTGGTCAATTTTTGCTAGTATCTACAGTGAACATACTTTGAGATTAAAAACTCTATACTTTTATTCTTGGGCATTCATCTACTAAATGTGTCTGATATTCGTGGCTTGACTATTGTGGGTCTTATTTCTCTTCTGCTTTAATTTGAGAAGACCTTCTATACTTTCTTTGTTCCTAGAATAATATTCCTTCTTTTAGCTGCTAAATATGTTGTTATACCTGCATATAAAAGCAGTGTCTCGCACATAATAGTTATGTAATTAATATTTGTTGACTGAGAGTATAAAGTATGTGCAAAAATACATAGTTCCTTTTTTATATTTATATTATTTTTATATTTTATTTATATTATTGTATTGTATTTTTTATGTTATTGTATTAATATATTTAAATACATTAAATCTCGTATTTTGACAATTTTTAAAAATAAAATTTATTTAAGTCTTCTAGGTATATAATATAAGACGGGAGCTTAAATGTCAGTGAAGCAAAGAACCTGCACTTGGCTTTAGGTTAGTGCCAGAGGAAAAGTGAATGTAGTCATCGAGGATAGAAAAAGAGAAAATTTAATTTTTCTCAGAATAAAGTTAAAATCAATGTTCTTTAAAGAATTCTCAGGGAAAGGAAAAGTATATGCTTATTCAACTCATTTAGTTTATGGGCATATAATATTTTATGCCAACATATGTACCCCATATACTACAAACTGTCAATATTTTTAATATTTTTTATTGGACTGTAAGTGACATATGACTATAAAATACATGCCTTATGTAGTACAGTGTCTTCAATATAAAAAGAAGGACTGCCATGTAACAGGCATGGAATAGGTAGTTGTTGAGTAATCAAAGAGTAAAGTTTTATATTTATGGAATGGAGTTAATGGCATGGGGCAATGGTTCTGATACAATATTTATTGGGAAAAAATTACAACTGAATGTAATTAGAGATATCTCTAGTTTTGGAAGAATTTTACTTTTCATACATTATTAACATTATGAATTCTTTATTTGTAGTACATATTCCATATATATACTGAAATCTATATATTTAGTGTTACATACTACTAAAATCAAACCTAAACTTTTTGTACATTGGACATCTTTATGTGTACAGATTTATAGAAAGATTATAGATGTTCTGCTAGAACTGTTGCTTGTCAACCTTTTAGCTCTGTCTCCAGTTAATTCCTTTATCTTACATTAAGTTCCAGCATAGTAAGCATTGTGCAATGATGCGTATGTGTTCTTTTCTTTTGCCCCTGTGTACTTGTGTGCTTGGTTCTCTCCACTCATCCACTTCTCAATCTTTTGTCTTCTCACAAGTGACATCAATCTGAACTGCTTATTATGACCCAGAATGAGGGAATTAATATAATAAATCATACAACTTTAAATTGTTTTTACTTTTATCTTGTGCCATTTTTCTAGCAGTGGCTAACAATTCCAAGTGTCATTGAATCATCAAATAATTTTAAAATAAAATAACTGGAATCAAAATTATATAAAAAAGAATGAAGCAGGATTGATTCTCTAAGTTTTGCCACAAAGATGATTGTCAATTTTCAGTAACGAAAGTATATAATCTAAGAAGTGTTAAATATTGCCTGTCAGGTTCTTTGTTGTTTTTCTTCTGGCAACAATTTCAAATTGTGAAATGTTGATGTTTTTATGTGACTAATATTCTTTACCAACCTTTCTCCTTAAATGTAGAAATGATGGAAAAAATGAAGCCTGGAACAGTGGCAACTACAGTTGACCTTGAAAAATGTGAGTTTAAATTATGTAGGTACACTTATAAATGATTTTTTTAAATAAATTTATTGAAGAATTTTTGGATATTTGCAACTATTTGAAAAATCTCACAGATAAACTGTGTGGCCTAGAAATATTGAAAAGGAATGTGAAAAGTATGTCATGAATGCATAAAATATACATAGATACTAGTCATATGTATCTATTTGATCATTTACCCAAATCTACTATAAGAAGTTGAAATTCAGGAAAAGTTACACACAAACACAGACTACACGTATTGCCATTTGAAGTGGAGAGAAATATTAACAAATTTAAAAATGCAGTATGAAATCATAATTGCATAGAATTAACTGAAGTACATACTTTACTACTGTAATAATTAGTAATAAATGTATCTGTTTAAACTTGTGTGACATTAATCCCTTAACATAAAATTTGTCTCTCTTGTAAATTGTGTGCTGTAGTAAAAAGTAATGTCTCATGAGTCTCATGTATTTATCAATGTGTTTAGTGCAATACCATGAAATTTGACTAAAATCATTGGATTCATAAAGTGCCACTAGTGATGCTGTAAGTGCTCTGAAGAAGCAGAGAAAAGTAAAGTAATGACACTACAAGAGAAAGTTGAATTGCTTGATATGCACCATTGATTGAAATCTGCATCTATAGCTGTTCACCATTTTAAGATAAATGAATCCAGTGTAAGGACCATTGCAATAAATGAATAAGTAAATAAATAAATAAATAATTTATTACAGCAAGTACAAGCACAAAACCTTGTACTTTTTGTGCAATATATTTTTGTCTTGTATTGAAAATTCACCTTTTTTGGCGGGTAAGGAATTGTTATAAGAAAGATATACCTGTGACTATAATATGATTTGAAAAGAAACAAAGTCATTATATGATAACTTAAGGCAAAAAATAAGGTCAAGGATCTAAACCTGGAGAATTTAACACCATCAAAAACAGTTTGATAATTTTAGGAAGAAGTTTAGCTTTTATGAAAGTCAAGATAACAGGAGAAGCAGCTTCTGCTGACCAAGAAGCAACAGAAACCATTAAGAAAATCATTAAAGAGAAAGGATATCTGCCTGGACAAGTTTGTAATGCAGAAGAAAGTCATCTATTCTGGGAAAAAAAAGTACCACAAAAAAATTTTACTAGTATGGAAAGTAAGCACCACAATTTAAGGCAAAAAGGTAAAGGTTAACTTTAGTGTTTTGTGCAAATGCAGTAGGATTTATGATCAGTACCTCACTTATCCATAAAGTAGTCAGCCCTCAAGCCTTGAAAGGTAGAAATCTAGCTTCCAGACTTCTCAATGTAGAACAAGAAGGCCTGGACAATGAGAACACTTCTTCTGGATTGATTCTGTTGATGCTTTGTCCCTGAAATCAGGAAGCCTCTTGCCAGTAATAAACCACCTTTTAAATTTCTTTTGATATTGGATAATGCTCCTGGTCACCCAGAATGACATGGGTTCAACACAAAAAGTGTCAAAGTGGTCTACTTGCTTCCATACACAATGTCTGTAATTTGATCTCTAGGTAAGGTGGTCATAAAGACCTTTAAAACTCATTACACATGTGGGCCAGGCACAGAGGCTCACACCTGTAATCCCATCACTTTAGGAGGCCGAGGAGGCGGATCACCTGAGGTCAGGAGTTTGAGACCAGCCTGGCCAAAATGGAGAAACCTGTCTCTACTAAAAATACAAAATTAGCCAGGTGTGGTGGCACATACCTACAGTCCCAGCTACTCAGGAGGCTGAGGCAGGAGAATTGCTTGAACCCAGGAGGTGGAGGTCGTGGTGAGCTGAGATCGTGCCATTGCACAGCAGCCTGGGCAATAAGAGTGAAACTGTCTCAAAAAAAAAAAAAAAAAAAAAAAAACCTCATTACACAGGTGACTCTAATGAAAGGATTGTCAATGCTATAAAGAGAACTCTAAAAGAGAGGACATCATGAAAGCTCAAAGTTTGGACAGATTACACCATTGAAAATGCCATCATTGTTATAAAAATATCCATTAAATCCACCAAGCTTGAACCAATAAATTCTTGCTGGAGAAAATTGTGTCAAAATATTTTGCATGACTTCACAGCATTTACAACAGAATCAGTCAAGGAAATCATGAATGAAATTGTGGGTATGGAAAAAAAGGTGGGAAGTCATGAAGTGCTTCAAATACGGATTTTGAAGAAGTTCAAGAAATAACAGTCAGAATTTCAGAACAGTGCCAGATGATGAGGAAGAATACATGGAAGAGGCAGTGCCAGAAAACAAATGGACATCAGACAATCTGACAGAAGAGTTTTGATTATTCCAGACTGCTTTTGACTTATTTTATGACAGGGACTCTTCTATCATATGGGCAATAAAGCTAAAGTAAACAATACAAGAAGGATTGGTTCATATAGAAATATTTCTGGAAAAATAAAGACAAACATGTTCAGACAAATATTACAATGTATTTCTGTGAAGTTACACCTCATATTCCTGCCTCCTCTTTCAGCTCCTCCATCTCTTTTTCTTCTGCCACCTCAAGAAAACAATACCAACTATTCTTCCTCCTCCTCCTCAGCCTACTTAACATGAAGATGACAAGGATGAGGATCTTCATGATGATTCACTTTGTCATAAATATAAATATATTTTTCTCTTATGATTTGTAATAACATTTTCTTATCTCTTTATTGTAAGAATAGAGTATATAATACATATCACAAATAAAATTTGTGTTAATTAAAACATTTGAAAAATAAAATGTGTGTTAAATTTTTGGTAAGGCACTCCTGTCTTCTCCTGCCTTGTTGCAATAATCTCATAATCAGATTTACTGCTCCCCAATCTTGCCTCCAAAGAGTCCATTCTCCACCCAAAGTGAAATGGGTAATTTTAAACTATAAATGTTCATATTCAAAGCTGTCACTAAATTTAAATTATTTTTCAGTCAGGTCAGTGAGTGTCCCCTAGACCTGGCCTCAATCTTAATAATTAAACTCATCTCCTCTCATTTGCTTTATTTCCCTTATACCCATCATTCCACAGCAAATTTGATAGAGGCTTAAAGTTTCTGTCTTTCATGCATTCTCATCCAGAAATTCTCTTCTCTAATATAACTACAAAAATAGTAAAAGTTATTTGATATGTATTTAGTAGCAGACACTAATCTATATGTTTCACAGGCATTAATTCATTTAACCCTCATAACAGTCTTGTGGAAATATACTATCATTCACCCACTTTCCAAATGGGAAAACTGAGACATACAATAAAGTAACTTTCCTATGTTCACACACTAATATCTGTATTTATCTGACATGGCAAAATGGTATACAAAATAACTCCAAAATATCAGTTGCTGAGAGTAACCAAAAGTTTGTTTCTTCCTTTAAGTGTGGTGCAATTCCGTTAGATGAAAGAAATATACACATTCAGAAGCGCATGATTCTTC
Source organism: Hylobates moloch (assembly GCF_009828535.3). Classification (NCBI taxonomy): domain Eukaryota; kingdom Metazoa; phylum Chordata; class Mammalia; order Primates; family Hylobatidae; genus Hylobates; species Hylobates moloch. The sequence goes on along the minus strand of NW_026652288.1, from coordinate 74,040,226 downwards.
CCTTCCATGATTCCAAGGGCCAATAGGTAATCAGAACTGCTCTGTTCAGCTAAAAGACAGAAAAAGAGCATATGAAAGACGTATTTTCCCAGAAGTGCTCATCCTGATAATTGTGTACACCACTACTGCTCACATTCCATTGGCCAATATTTAGGTAGATAACTTCACTAACTAAAGGTATGCTGGGAAATAAAGTCCATATATGTGTGACATTATGCACCACTTTTTTTTTTTTTTTTTTTTTTATTTTTTTTTTTTTTTTTCTTATCCCTTTGTTGGAAAGACTTTCCATGAACATAGAACTTAATATATCGAAAATCACCCTACCATTCACTGTGTAACCCTATGTGATTTTATTCATAACATTTATTTATTTCATTTGTTTATTTTTATTATCTCTTTGTGTATGGGTGTGTGTGTGTGTGTTTGTGTGTATATTTGAAATGCAACAAAACAATACCATCATATCCAGCTGTTAAATTAATGAACAAGTAGAGTTAAGTACAACATGACCCAGCCATCCATATTTTCTGAGGCCTGGACAAAGCCAGTCTCCAAAATAAGACATTGCCTGGTTTCAGATCCTCACATCTGTAATCCCTTGATGCTTCACCTGACCCTTACTGAAGTTATAATAGAAGCCACATCAAGTCTGGATAATGAAAGTGTGGAACCCCTTTTCAAGGCTATTATATTTCAATGAAATGATTTTTTATATATTTATATTTTTACTTATCTATGTATCTAAGTTTCAGAAATTCTGTTAAAATGAAATATGTTGAATATAACAACAAGCTGATTTTAGAGGAGCTAAACAATCTAAGTATCTTAGTCTCACAATTTGGGCAAATTTAACCTCTGTGCTTTGCTATTTATTTAAATTATAATAACTTACGGTGTCGTACCAGATGTCTATTGTTATTTCCCATTAGGACAAAATGACATTAAGGTGATTGTGTATTTATAAAACAGAATGGGAGAAAGCAGAACAAGATGGCCAAATAGAATCTCCCAGTAATCATTCTCCCTGCAAGAACACCAAAATGAATAACTATCTACATAAGAAAGCACCTCCACAACAACCAAAAATCAGGGAAGCACTCACAGTCCCTGGATTTAACATCATATCAAGGAAAGAGACACTGAAGGGGATAGAAAAGACAAGCTTGAATTGCCTTCACCACCACTTCCCAAGCCCCTCAGTGGTGCAGAGAGAGAATCTGTGTGCTTGAGGGAGGGATATTGCAGTTATTGCAGAACTTGGCATTGGAACTCAGTGCTGCTTGTCACAGCAGTAAGCACCATAGGGCAGAATTTATCTAGTGCCCATGGAGGGAGCATTTATACCAGCCCTATCCCCAGGGGAACCATCCATTCTAGTGGTCAAAACCTGAATTCTAGCTGGCCACATGACCATGAGCTAAAGTGCACTGGGGTCTTAAATTTGAAAGTCAGTCTAAGCCAAAAGTACTACAATTCCTTGACAAATCCTTGTGCTGTGCTGTGCTGTGCTTGGAACCTGTGGACTTGGGTCACACACAACATAGTGAGACACCAGCTTGAGCGACAAAAAGAGTGCCTGCATCACCCCTCCCTGAACCCTAGGTAGTACAGCTCACAGTTTTGGGAAAGACTTCTTCCTTTCTCTTTCTCTTTCTCTTGAGTAGAGGAAAGGAGAGAGTAAAAAGGGCTTTATTTTGCAACTTGAAAACCAGCTCAGCCACAGTAGAATAAGGCACTAGGTAGAGTCTTGAGACTTCTTCCACCCCAGCTCTTGGCTGACATTCGTAAACCTACCCTGGGCCAGAAGAGAACTTGCTGCCTTGAAGAGAAGGATCCAGTTCTGTCAGTATACATCACCTGCTGCCTAAATAACCCTTGAGCCTTGAATACCAATTGTAGCCAGGTATTAGTAGCCATGACCCTTGGATCCGATCCAGTATGATGCTGGCTTTAGGTGTGATCCAGAATATTACAAGCTGTGGTGGACACAAGGAGAGATGCCTTCTGCCTGAGAAAAGGAAAGGGAAGAGTAAGGGGACTTTGTCTTGCAGCTTGAGAACCCGCTCAGCCACAGTCGGTTGGAGAACAAAGTGGGCTTCTGAGATCACCACCAATTGGTGGCTCCTGGACAGCATCTCTAGACTTAGCTGTGGGCAAGTGAGGAAACCACTACACTTAAGGGAGATAGCCAGGTGTGGCAGCATCTACAACAAACTGACTGAAAATGTCTTGGCCCTTAAATGAACATCAATGGTAGCCAGGCAGTACTTGCTGTGGGTCTGAGGCAGTAATGGCAATGGGGAGAGACTCCTTCTGCTTGAGTAAAGAACAGAAAAGAGTGAGAATGACTTTGTCTTGTGGCTTTGGCACCAGCTCAGCTGCAATAGAATAGAGCGCCATGTAGATACCAAAGTCTCCTAACTTCAGGCGCTGACTCCTGGATGCCATTTCTGGACATACCCTGGCCCAAGTAGAAGCTCACTGTACTGAAAGGGAGGACATAAGGCTTGGCTGAATTAGCCATCTGCTCATGGAAGAACACTTGAGCCTTGAGTGAACATAAGCAGTAGCCAGAAAGTGGTTGTCATGTCTTGGGTGAGACCCAGTGCTGTGCTGGCTTTGAATCTGACTTAGTGCAGTCGCAGTGGTTATGAACATAGGAGTGCTTATGTCAACCCTCCCACAGCTCCAGACAATTCAGCAGGGACAAAGAGTCTTCATTTGTTTGGGGAAAAGTAAGGGAAGAGAAGAGTCTCTGCCTGCTAATCCAGATAAATATCTTTGATCTTACCAAAGACCATGTTGATGGTACATCTACCACTCTGCAAGACTAACATGTTACTGTATTTGGGGTGACCCCTTATGCAAATATGGCTCAAGTGATCAAAGAGTTAGATCACTACACTGAATTCTCTTTGAATATTTGGAAAGCTTTCCCACAAAGGATGGGTTCAAAGGAGCCCAGACTGTGAGGTCTACAATAAATACCTAACTCTTCAATGCTCAGACATAGACAAATATCCACAAGCATTAAGATTATCCTGGAAACCATGGCCTTACCAAATAGACTAAATAAGGTACCAGAGGACCAATCCTGGAGTGACAGAGACATGTGAACCTTTAGGTAGAGAATTCAAAATAGCTGTTTTGAAAAAGTGAACAATCTACAAAATAAATCAAGAAGTAATTATATTCACAATAGCTACCAAGAAAATAAAATGTCTAGGAATAAATTTTACCAAAGAATTAAAAGATATCTATCATGAAAACTATAAAATATTGGTGCAAGAAAATGAAAAGGACAGAAACAAGGAAATATATTCAATGTTCATGGATTGGAAAAATTAATATTGTTAAAATGTCCATACTACCTTAAGCAATCTACAGACTCAGTGAAATTCCTATCAAAATGCCAATGACATTCTTTACAGCAGTAGCAAAGGAAATCATAAAATTTATACAGAACCACAAAAGATTCAGAATAGCTAAAACCATTCTGAGCAATAAAGAATAAAATTGGAGAAATCACATAACCTGACTTCAAATTTTATGACATAGCCATGGTATTCAAAACAGTGTGATACTGGCATAAAAATAGATAGACCAATAACACTTAGCAGAGAATCTAGAAGTGAATCCATTCATCTAGAGTCAACACATTTTTGGCAAAGGTGTCAAGAACATAGGGAAAGCAAGTCTGTTCAATAAATGGTGCTGGGAAAACTGAATATTCATATGCAGAAGAATAAACCTAGGTGCCTGTCTCTCACCACATACAAAAATGAAACAAAAAAGAATTCAATTTTTAACTGTAAGACCTCGAACTATGAAACTACTGAAGTGAAAAATAGGGAAACTCTCTAGGACATTGGTTTGAGCAAAATATTTCTTATTACCTCAGAAGCAGAAGCAAACAAAGCAAAAATGAACATATGAGAACATGTCAAGTTAAAAAGCTTCTGCACAGGAAAGGAAACAATCAACAAGATGAAGAGACAACTCAAAATCCATCTGACAAAGAATTAATAACCAGAATACATAAGGAGGCCAAACAGTTCTATAGGAGAAACATCTGATGATCTGAATAAAAAATGGGCAAAATATCTGAATAGACATTTCTCAATAGAAGACATAAAATGGCCACCAAATATGAAAAAGTGTTCAATATTATTGATCATCAGGAAAATGCAAATCAAAACTATAATGATGTACCATCTCACCCCATTTAAAATGGCTTTCATCCAAAAGACAGGCAATAACAAATGCTGGCTAAATATGGAGAAAAGGGAACCTTTGTACGCCATTGGTGGAAATGTAAATTAGTACAGCCACTATGAAGAACTGTATGAAACTTCCTTAGAAAACTAAAAAAGTAATGAACATATGATCCAACAACCTCACTGCTAGGTATTTACCGCAAAGGAATAAAATCAGTATATCAAAGAGGTATCAGCACTCCCATGTTTATTGCAGCACTGTTCACAATAGCCAAGATTTGGAATCAACTTAAGTTTCCATAAACTGATGAAGGAATAAAGAAAATACGGCACATATATGTAATGGAGTACTTACTCAGTCATAAAATGGATGAGATCCTATCATTTGCAACAACATGGAAGGAACTGAAGGGCCTTAAATAAAGTGAAATAAGCCAGGCACATACAGACAAGCTTCCTATGTTTTCACTTATTTGTGGGAGCTAACAGTTAAAATAATTTAACTCATAAAGACAGATAATACAATGATGGTTACCAGAGGCTGGGGAATGTAGTGCAGGCTGGGCAGAAGTGAGGATGGTTAATGAGTACAAAATTATAGTTAAATAGAATAAATAAGATCTATTTATGGATAGCACAACAGGGTAATTGATAGCACAAGCAGGGTAATTCTGCTCATAGACTCACTCCTTGTTCCTGGGACTGCTGGATAGCAGTTGATACTAAGTTATTGTAAATTTAAAAATAACTAAAAGAGAATAATTGAAATGTTTAGAATACAAATAAATGATAAATGCTTCAGGCGATTAACCATTTACCCTAATGTGGATCTTATGCAGTATAAGCCTGTATCAAAATATCTCATGTGTCCCATAAATATATATATGCCTACTGCATAATCACAAAAATAAAAAATAAAAAATAATTAATTTAAGAAAAGAAACAAAAAACCCAGGACAAGTTCTTCTCAAAGAGTCACTATCAGATTGTTTCCTAAGCACAAGAGAATAACATTTAAAATTAAATATTTAGAGAAAATTGAAAGCTAAACATTTAAAATTTAAAGGTGAAGTTTTCATTAAAAATAATCTTTCACCCTATACTCATGTTGAAGATCTCCTTAATCTAGGTAGCTGTATCCCATTGAGCTGCCAATTACGTAACCAAGGCAACCAATAGTGGAGAAATATTAAATGTTAGATTGCCAAAGCATGTGAAAGATTTTCTCCCTCCCTATTTTTTTATTTCTTTTTTTTTTTTTTTTTTAGACAGTTTCGCACTGTCGTCGGGGCTAGAGTGTGGAGTGGGGTGGCGCAATCTTGACTCACTGCACCTCCATCTCCCAGGTTAAAGCGATTAAGTGGCTGGGATTATAGGCGCCTGCCACCACATCCTGACTAATTTTTTTGTATTTTTAGTAAAGATGGGGTTTCACTATGTTGGCCAGGCTGGTCTTGAACTCCCAACCTCGTGATCTGCCTGCATCGGCCTCCCAAAGTGCTGGGATTACAGGCATGAGCCACTGGGCCTGGCTCCCTGTTTTCTTGACTATTGTCTCTGCTAAGTTTGCTCATCTGCTATTCCTCTTTCAGGAACTCCTACTAGACCTGGTTGAAGTTTTCCATTAACCTCTTTTGTGTGCTTTTTCTATCTCCATTTTATGTATTGTATTCTATGTAATTTGTGATTACTTAATATATTTAATATCTTCAATTTAATATAATTAATATGTGTTAACATATTAATTTTAGTTTTCTCTACTTCAATTTATGAATTCAATAAAATCCATGCCTACTTTTTTCATTTCTACATTTTCTGTTTGCTTGTTTATAACATGTTTAGCACTCTACTGTGTAATGAATCATAAACCATTTTACTGAATGCTTTAAATATGCTTATGTAGAAATGCATTTCTGGCTGCACTGTCATATGCTGTTTTGGAAGTATAAATTTGCCCGTGTATTTAATTTGCTGATTATCTTTCTTCTTTGGTTATTTTTATGTCTCTTCCTCAAAGGTGTGTATGTGTGTATTTGTGTACCTTTACATATATCCTGAATATTGGCATTTCTATTTAGAAGATTTTTGCATTTTTCTTTGGCTAAATCTACTTAGTAAGAATGTTTAATTTTTTCAGCTATGTGTTTCTGAACATTACTTTTTTTTCCTTCCTTCCTTCCTTCCTTCCTTCCTTCCTTCCTCTTTTCCTTCCTTCCTTCCTTCCTTCCTTCCTTTCCTTCCTTTCTTTCTTTCTTTCTTTCTTTCTTTCTTTCTTTCTTTCTTTCTCTATTTCTTTTTTTTTTTTTTTTTTGAGACAGAGTCTTGCATTGTCACCTAGGCTGGAGTGCAGTGGCATGATCTCGGTTCACTGCAACTTCTGCCTCCTGGGTTCAAGCGATTCTCCTGTCTCAGCCTCCTGAGTAGCTGGGATTGCAGGCATGTGCCACGATACCCAGCTAATTTTTGTATTTTTAGTAGAGACAGGGTTTCACCATGTTGGCCAGGCTGGTCTCGAACTCCTGACCTCAAGTGACCTGCCAGCCTTGACCTTCCAAAGTGCTGGGATTACAGGCATGAGCCACCGTGCCTGGCCTGGACATTACTTTTAATTAAAATAAGGAATCTGTGTCAATGACTGCAGCATATCTTGTGTGTGTGTGTGCGTGTGTGTGTGTGTGTGTGTTTAATGAGTTTTTCTAAAGGCTTTTAAGGAATAAGATCCATTCTCTTTACACCGGCTCTTATGCTCCACACTCGGTTTTTACAACACCATTTCTTCCTATCAAACTACTCACCAAATGAATGTTGTTCCTATCAAGTGAGTAGTCTCATCTTATCTTTGCTTATATTGTCACCAAAAAGAGAAATTTTATTCCCTAATGAAATCCAACTTGGCTTCATTTTATCCTGTAGCCTTTTCTGAATATTTAAGTCCACTCTATTATTTAAAATTTACTTTTATCCACATTTGTGTTAAAAATGAATCATTATTTTACATATTAAAAATTAACTATTGGCAGTACATGATGGCTCATGCCTGTAATCCAAGTACTTTGGGAGGCCGAAGTGGGAGAATCACTTAAGGTCAAGAGTTTGAGACCAGCCTGGCCAACATGGTGAAACTCCGTCTTTACTAAAAATACAAAAAATTAGCCAGTTGTGGTGGTGGGTGCGTGTAATCCCAGCTACTCGGGAGGCTGATGCAGGAGAATCACTTGAAGTGGGGAGGAGGAGGTTGCAGTGAGCCAAGATCACTCCACTCCACTCCAGCCTGGATGATAAGAGCAAGACTCTGTCTCAAAATAAATAAATAAGTAAGTAAATAAATAAATAAATAAGAAATTAACAATTATAAGCCTATAGTTGATATGATTATATCAATAACAAAAATGTAGTGGTGCTAAATCATTTCTAGATATACTATATTTATTATTGTTACATAAGAAATTCCTTGATTGAAGACTTAACTCTGCATTCCTTATGTTTACAAATCCTCTTAATGTGCCTAGAATTACAGACTGAGGAAAAACCAAGTGAAAAATCTTTTAACTAAGTTTTCAAGAAAATTTAAAAAAGAAAACAATTTATGGCCATGAACATTCTCATTGGGTTCTATGTAGAAAAATGATTTAGAAAGTCGGTAAACAAGCAACCATAAACGATTTTATAATTGCTGTTTATCATTGGAAAATGTCAACACTTAACTTTCCTTTAAGATGGTGTATTAAAAGAATGATCACTGCATGGAGGTATTCTAGTTTTCTCCTTTGTTATCAATCAATATTTGAAAGAAGTTGAATACTGTTAAGATAATTTCTCAAAATAATTTTAAGACTTTGTTATCTGCATGTCTCTTGCATCCCCTTTGTATGGTAAAATGAAATGATGCAATAAAAAAATACAGGGATTTCATTGTGTTGTCCAGTGCTAAAATCAGGGCTCAATTAATATTCTTCTTTTAAATAGTCAGAATTTTTTTTCAAGATGATGGTTCCTTAACTTAAAATAATTTTAATAGCTTTTGATTAACATTCTTTTTTATGGATAATTTTCTTTATTTGATAATCATTGTTCATAGACACACTTTATACTTATGCAAATTTTTGTGAGTTGTTATCTTGCAGACATAGATAATACTAACATCTTTATGTTTGTTAATTTTCTTTTAAATGTAAGATGGAGAGTTAGGCAAGAAGGTCAGTTGCATCTGTTTTGTCACTTGGCTCTGCACAGAATTACCAAGAGATACATAAAGCTTCCACTCAAGCCTTAGAATTATAAGAGTAAGAGTTATGACATCCTGTGCACCAGCTTAAAAGCATATAAAACTCCAGAGTGTGGAGCCTAACTGATTTTGTTCAGTACATTAATAAAACCACCTCTGACAACTAGAATTATGTTGTTATTCATGTGAGGCACTCAAAACTGTTCTTGATTCCCCGAAGGCATTTATTTCACTATTCTGGAGTAGTGACAGAGGGGGAAAAAAAGAAAACATCTCAGTTAAAATATCAAAACAGTAAATAAAAATGGTAAAATATTCCTAATGAAACATACATGAACTACTTGACTTTTAGAACCAAACATTAATGCTGCATATTATGTATAATATGTTGCAGAAATAAACTACAAAATATTTTATATTTGCAGTTTTCTTCCTAAGTAGTAAAATTATGTTTATATTATCTTTATTTTTATAAAGTTTGAAATATTATATGTTTTTAAATGTAGCCTCCCTCCCAATAAATGAACACCATATTAAAACTAAAATTTTAATCAATATCAAATATGGCTATATTTGTGTATTATTATTAAAAGTAATTAAAAGTTGAAAAAATTCTGGGCTCAAAAAGAGCACAGTTGTAGAAATAAGTGTTTGACCATAGAAAATATAGAGAATTGAATAATAGCTGTTGGATTTAACTTTAGTATTTTTGTGTTTGCAAATTTAACAGGAAAGTTGCAAATTTAACAGATATGTTCTGTTATTCTGCTTATTAAACTTGTACTATGTTACCAACAAAGTCTTAATTGGGACACCACATTATGATCCCTTGCCTCAACTACACTAATTCTAAATAACAATGAACTGAATCCTGAAATCCAGAAATCTAGAGATCTGCCTTTATTTTTCTTTTATTTATACTTACTTATTACTACTGTAGAAAATATAAATATTTCAAGATTTTCAGGACAGAAGAAGGCTGTTTTGAGGGAAAATATGTAATCAAATCCAGGAATGTTACTATGAGGGAAAATGGAAAGATGCATGTGCAACTAGATATTTGTTTAGGGAACCATCTAATTATCCTAAACAGCATTGATAAATTTGCTTAGCTTATCAAAGTCAAATACAATCTCAAGTCCAGAACTAGGGCTGTAACCACTTCTGTTTGTGGATAAGAAATATGTACAACAATCATAGGTGGCACAATCACATTAATTAAAGTTTTAACGAAATGTAATAGAGAAAAACAAACAAACAAAACTTATAATGTCATTATGCTTATATGACTTGCACATTGCCATTTATCCCATATGTATTAGCAAAAAATATGTTACTATAGAGGGACAGTATGTCTCTGGCACAGCTCCAAATCATCCTTTTTTTTTTTTTTTTTTTTTTGAGACAAGATCTCAGTCTGTCATCTGGGCTGAAGTGTAGGGGCATGAATATGGCTCACTGCAGCCTCTACCTTTACCTTAAGTGATTTTCCTGCCTCAGCATCCCAAGTAGCTAGAACTACAGGTGTGAGCCACCATGTTTGGCTAATTTATTTACATATTTATTTTTTGTAAAGACAGGGTCTTGCCATATTGTCCAGGCTGGTCTTGAACCCTTGGGCTCAGGCAATTCTCCTGCCTTGGCCTCACAAAATGTTGGGATTACAGGTATGAGCCACCATGCCCAGCCTAAATTATACTTTTGAATAAAAAAATTTAATGCATGAACTATCTTCCATTCTAGAATTTCTAGTTCTAATTATTTATGTCATCTCGTTGCCTATTCTGGATAATTAGCATAATATTTAAATTTTAATACTGAAAAATAAATTCTCTACTTTTCCATAAATTAATCAATCCTTACCTTCAAAAGATATATTAAATCGATTAATTATGACTTACTTTCCAAGATTTTTCAGTTCATTTACGGAAAGTTTAAATTTTATTTTAAATTTACTAATTTTATCTAGATAAAAAGTTAGGTACATTCATGTCTAAGACGGTCTCTGTGAGACAGTGAGGACTGGACTCACCCCAGTTAGCACAAATTCCTAATTTTTTATAAAATGTTAATATTTAATGTTACAAAGTTGGATTTTGTGAAACAGTGAACATTCTAAAGTCATTGATTACACATTGTGTTTTAAACAGACATAAGTTTTCTCTTGTAAAGGCTAATTATAGTTTACTAAATTTTAATTATTTTGTTACAAAATAGTTTTTGCTTAACTACATTACACAGGAACAGTGTAAACAGTTCTCTATTTCTCTTTCTCTCAGAGAAACTTAAAAAAATCAGTAACTACCCTCTTAGTTAATGTCGAAATATTGAACTTTTTCTCCGTAAGATTGTGAACAAGGTGAATATCCTCATATATTCTACTTAAAATCTGCATAGAACTTGAGATACTAGCCATTGTAATACAGGAAAAAAAATGAAATAGAATAAAGCTCAGAAATGAAAACATGTCTTTAATTTGATGGCATGATGATTAATGTAATAAATCCTAAAAATTCTACAAGGCAACTCATAGATTAAGATAAGTCACCACGGTCTCAGAATACAATGTTAGTATATAACACCTGACAATACATTTCAATTCCAGTGATGAATAATTGTCAATGAGTTTTAAAATTCTATTTACAATAGCATCCAAAACATAAAATGCTTACAAGATAAACTTTCTAAAAATATGGTGTACATTATTTCACATATTATTTTTAGAATATGTGTATGATATCTACACTAAGTGCTTCAATGCATTATCAAAAGAAACTTTGAAATACTTACATAAATAAAGTAATATGTGTATTAAAAGACTCAGTATTGTTAATATGATAATCCTTACCACATCTGTCTATTGATTTTAATTTAAATACAGGTTTAATTTCAGAATTACAGTGGATTTTCTGTTAAAATGGAAAAGCTGATAGAAACAGGTATACACATATGTAGTTATCTTATTTTCAACCAAATTATCAAAACAGTTCAATGTAGATACACATTTAATTTGGAATAAACAGGAGAAAAAAATGAAACAACCCTTACCACACCTCAAACTCAAAACTAATTTCAGATTGTGTATTAGTCCATTTTCACGCTGCTATATAGAACTGCCAGAGACTGGGTAATTTGTAAAGGGAAAAGGTTAATTGACTCACAGATCAGCATGGCTGGGGAGGCCTCAGGAAACTTACAATCATTGCAGAATGTTAAGGGGATGCAAGGCACATTCTTCACAAGGTGCCAAGAAGGAGGAATGCTGAGCAAAGAAGGAAGAGTCCCTTACAAAACCATCAGATCTCATGAGATTCACTCATTATCACGAGAACAGTATAGGTGAAACTGCCCCCCCCCCCACGATTTAATTACCTCCACCTGGTCACTCCCTTGACACGTGGAGATTATGAGGATTATGAGAATTACAATTCAGGATAAGATTTGGACAGCGACACAAAGCCTAACCATATCAGATGGGTAGTAGACTTAAACCTAAAAAGGAAAATAATAATATCCTTAGGGTGGACAGCATAGGAAAACATTCATGACTGAGGTCTGGGAAGACAATTTTTTAACACAAGAACAGAAACAAATAACCATTACATGATAAACTAGACTTCAATAAAATCAAAATCGGCTCAATAAAAGACAATGTTAATTTATGTATACTTTTTCTTTTATTCTTATGATTTTTGTGTTTTCTCCAAGAAACTTTTGCCTGACCCATGATCACATAGGTGCCAAATATCAGGTTGAGAGAAATCTTCTTACACTACAAATTTGCTGAGAGTTTGCACCATAAATAAATTCCAAATATTGTCAAAAGGTATTTCTGTCAGTTAAAATGATCTTATGTTTCTTATTTTATGTTACTTTGCATAATTATACTGCTAGGTTTTAAAATGTTAATTAACTTTTCATTATTCAGAGAAACCTACAGGGCTATAATGTTTTAACTTCAAAAAATATTGATAGATATATATGCCTGTATTTTAGCTATGGATGTGTGCCTTTGTCCATGACAAATCTAGGTCTATAATTTATTTCCTTATTTCCTTGTAATGTCTTAGTAAGATTTTGACATTAGAATTATGCTGACACAACACAACAGTTGAGAAAGTTTCTTCTTTTTCTATGTTCTGAATGTGGTTCTTTAGGTTTGATATGATGTCTCTTACATATTTAAGACTACAGAATGTTTCATACTGTGGTCAGATCCCACTTTATGAAGGGATTTTATCTTTGGAACTTTTCTTTTACTGGGAAATTATCCCTCAGTAATTCTATGTAGCAACATCCAAAATGGGTATTGGGGAATATGTTCCTGGGATCAGCAGAGTTTTTGTGTCCTATTCTCTACCATGGAAGGTAAGGGTAAGATTAATTTTTATACCCAAATAGTCATATAGTTTTTAGTACTGTCATTTCACTTTATTTACTTTGAGTGGAAAGGGTGGTCAGGTAAGAAATTTTGTTATTGGTGGTGGTGTTGGTATTTTTTGTTTTGTTTTGATTTGAGTTTGAGATTTTCAAATCTTTTGATATAAGTTTCTTGTACCAATAATCATAGTCATAGGTCTTTTTAAGCTACTTTACCTGTTTTTTTGTTTCGTTTTGTTTTTGTTTTAACCTTGTGCTTGTTGCCCAATGGGAAATACTGGCAATATGACACTATTTGAGAAGTATTATCTCTCGATCAACAAGGTTGTTTATTCAAAATTAGCTTCAGTAAATAACTTGGAACAGAGATCTCATATTCAAAATTAAATGTTAAGAAAAAGAAATTGCACTCAACATTACTTACTCTGAAAATCTGTTGAATCACCATTTACTTAAACTATTAATCATAGCAAAATGCATTTTCAAATATTTATAGTTTTACGTTTCTTAAAGGCTTATACTTAATGGGTATGGAAATCCCTCATATATTTTTAAGTAGGAATAACTAATTTGACTTTTTTTTAATTTAAATCTTTCTTGAAAACTAAGTGGAGAATTTCATTAGAAATTACCTAACCTTATTGGATAAATGTTAATGATGTATTTTTACATTAATTGTGTTATAAAACCTTTGGAACAAAGAAAAAGAGTGAACAAATTAGAAGAATGCAGGATTAATTTAAAAAGTCTAAGTTTATATGCTCCTTTAAGGTAAATGCATGCAGGAGAAATGTAAAAATTGGGTGCTATGTATTAGGCTAGCAGTTTCCAGTTTACCGTTAGATAATAAAAGTAAGATCTGCTTTTGACAAGGGACTGATTAGTCCAGAAAGATGGAAAATCCATTCTTCTCTAAGAATCTTCTCTGCCAAGATGTATCTATTAAGGCTGGCCGATTCAACCAGATCTTTATAGTACACTCTAGTGGAACTGTGGATCACAGTCATATTTAAGTAAGTTCACTTTAAATCGCATAAAATGATAAAATAATGCTCAACTGGGCTGATGGGAAATAAAACAGTCTATGTTTATCAGAAAATAGGAATTTCACTATAAATAATAAAGGCAATCATTGACTATAATATGAACACCAAGTGGGTGGGCATACATGTTTATATACAAATGTATATTTAATATATATGTGTATTATGATATTCAGCAGTAATCTAAAACAAAATATGAAAATGCTCTTTTTTCCTCATATTACTTTTATTAAAAATGCAAATGGAATTGGAGTAACTAGAAATAAATCAGATAACAGAATTTAAGTTTGGAATAAAACAACAGATCATCTACTTTACCCTTCAAAAAGATAAAAAGGACTTGTCTGCAGCCATTAACATACAACAAAATATCCTTTCATTGGCAAAAAAATAAATTTCAATCACTTTTATTAAATTCCAACATTTTCTATTTATTATTTATTCCATTAAAAGCACTTGGAAAATCAGAACAAAATCTAAAAACAATTTTGTAAAGGGATAAGAGTGTTTGTGAATGCCTGAATCCAGCACACTCTTGTGCCTATGATCTATTGAGAAACATGTCAGGCAGTGAAATTTCTTTTAGTCTTTTAAAACCTCCACAGTGTTATTGTTAATAATGTATGATCTATATAAAGGTGATGACAAGTGATGAAAGGAAAGGAACAGCTACTTAGAAACAAATGCCGATTTCCTCTTGATGATGTGTTCTATTTGCTTCTGATGACAAGACAGTAAAACCGGTTAATGAGAATTTTAATTTTGTGTTACTTTAAGATATAACAGAGTAGCTAGGTGTCCCTAACCTATCCTTCCACCCCTGATTATTTTGTCAATTTGATTTCCTTTGAGTCAGTGCTATTCTATAATCTTCCTGTTTAGCATTTGCTTTTATGGATTAGGCCTTTCACTCTCATCTTTCAAACTTATAATAAAAGTAGATGTTTTCTAAAAGTGGTATTCACATGATTGAATTTTTATAATAGTAGAAAACAATGTAGATGTCACCCAATGCCTTGTTATTAGACGTTTGCACTCTGACATTGACGAAGTATTTTCAAAGAAAAAAACAGTCTGAAGTCAAAGATTACCATAGTCATTACAGGCATTATACAAAAGTTGTGTATCAAAATGTAAACTATGCGGGTGCTACTAGATGCTAATGAGTAGTATCTACAAAGGTTAAATATAAATGCACATAATTATAGCTTTCTTGTGACAAGAAATTATTACTTTATTTCTTACCCACAAGACATAGCTTTAAAATAACAAACTGAAATGAAAGTATATTTATTCTGCAATCATAAGAGAACTAGCACATGTAAAAATATAGCACAGCATTTGAGACAGTTTGGATATGTATTGCTACTGCCTGTAGAGAAGATTAAAAATTTCTAACCAATGAAGTTGTATATAATACTACGTTTGAATTTTGAAATTTAAACTGGTAAGAAAATATATATTTTGTTTATGTCAAATTTATTACATGATCAGAGTGAAAATCTTAGAAAACATCAACTAATTCCAAGTTAAAATCTATAATGAAGTATTGTGAAGCAAGACTACCAAAGATTTTCATAAGAATAAATCATGAATTAATTTTCCTGCATAATAAACATAAATTATAAATTACTGTAAGATGTCCTGTGTTGATTTAAGAAATGTAAGTTGCATTATTGAGTTGATTAATAGACAGTTGCTCTATAATGTAGTTGTAGATTTCAGTTTAGATTAGATATGATCAGCATGATTATGAAAATGAGGGATACTAATAAATGTTAAGTGAAAAAATAAAAATTGGATTTTATAATTATAATTAATAAAATCTGTGTACACAAATGCATAGACATCAGGATTGGAGAGAAACATTTAAAAGAAAACAAAAATTTAAAATTTATAATAAGAAATTTATTTCTTTTGGGTTGTTTATTACTATAATAATTTTGATGAAGTAAATTTATTTTGGTAAATAAACTTCAGTAATCTTTTGAAGGTACTAAGAGGCCAATAATTTATAACACATAAGACTCATAGAAATTAAAATAAGTTGAGGGACAATCTTGGATAATTAAGTTATACTAATTATTTCGTACTACTTGCTGACTGCAAATAGGACAATTGCAGTTCAAGAGTTTCTATATGCGTGACAATTTAATTGGTTAGGGATTGCATATTTTTTCAGGTAAATATAATGTACTCAGAAGGCAAATTGTCCCTAAAGTCTCTCCTCTTACTTTTTAAGTTGTAAAATTTGCACCTTTATCTTTCTTTTCTAAAACAAAATAAATATACATTATTATCTAAAATCAAAAACAAATATAAATTAATGTAAGTTCCTAGCATGGCTTACAAGGACTTATAAGATCCAGGCCCTTGGAAACTCTCTGATCTCTTTGCCATTCATTATTTTTATATTTGTTTATTATCTATATACTTAGTTACCTAACTTGTGTTTTTTTGTTTTTTGTTTTTTATTTTTGTTTTCTTCTTTTTTTTGACAGAGTCTCTGTCAGCCACAATGGAGTGTAGTGGTGTGATCTTGGCTCACAACAACTTCCGCTTCCCACATTCAAGAGATCCTCCCACCTTATCCTCCTGGATAGCTGGAACCACAGGTGTGCACCTCCACTTCCTGCTAGTTTTTGTATTTTTGGTAGAGATGGGGTTTTGCCAAGTTGCCCAAGCTGGTTTTGAAGTCCTGAGCTCAACTGATCCTCCCGCCTCAGCCTCCCAAAGTGTTGTAATTACAGGATAGAGAAACTGTGTCTGGAAATTCATTATTTTTCACTGGGATGCAGCCACAATCTTTGTCCTCTTGTTCTTTGAACACTCCATATTTGATCTTGCCTCAAGAGGCGTGCACTCGCCCTTGACTCTGCCTTGAGTGCTCCCCTAACCCTCTATATGCCCGTCTGCCACTCTCTTTCATTTTGTTCAGGTCACTATGTTTATGACAAGCCCTCAGAAATACTATTGCTAATTATTCTATAAAAATAGTGGTATTTGCATTCATAGTTCCCTAGCATATTTTCAACCTTTATAAAAGATCATAGAATCACCTTGTTTTTATATGTGTGAATGTGTATGTTTGTGTGTATATGTGTGTGTGTATGTGTTTCCTAGCTACATACTAAGGAATACCCCCAGGGACATTTTCTGTCTTGTTTGCTGCTGTAGCTTAGAAGAGCATCTGATGTATATGCAGTGTTGAATACATATTTATTTGAATGAATTGATGAGTCAGTTAAGAAAGGCTTAATAGTCCAGGGATCAGCAAAAGTGATCCCATCATTCTTTTATTCTCCCAATCGCTATTGTGAAGAGGTATAAAGAAGAACCAAGAAACAGTATTTAAGTTATGTACTGCATTCTTTGGCATTGATGTTACAGTATCTCACGAAAGGCCCAGGGTAAATAGACCTTTTACATTTTTAATTCTGGGAAGAATAGAGAATAGTTATATGATCATAAGTTTAAATGACACTAAATGTCAGCTATCATTGGTGCGGTCCAACTGTGAGCCAATCATAATACTGATTAAAAATGTACATGTATGCTTAAATCTAGTTATAAATGTGTGTGTGTGCATGGAATTTTAACAATGCTTTGTAAATACTTATTCATAACATTAAATATGACATTTCCATAGACAGGATAACTTATTCTTAGTTTTACATAAAAAATATGCTCAATCAATCTCTTATTCTTAGACATTTGGGATGTTTTTCTCACCTTTTCTCTTTCGTAATTCACTACTATTAAACTACTTTTTTTCAGGAATTATAATTGGAACAGACAAAAACCCAATGCATGTTTAAGCAGTAAAGTATTCATCAGGTCACAAAAAGAGGAGCAAGAGGAGCTGACTCTTTATGTCATACCTGGGCCTTATAATTTGATTCTTTGCCAACATGCACAGCTTTTCTCCATAGGCTGTGCATTGGGGTAGGTTCGAGATTCACAAACTAATTCAATTTTATGTCAATCCAACTTTAAAAAAAGAAAAGAAAAAGGGTGAACATACTGCAGTTTCAGAATATATAAATATGAGGAAAGGCAATGCTTGATCCAGTTTAGACTGTCTATTTCATGAACAAATCATTGTTGTGTAGAAGAAAGCCAGTAGCCACCCTTGTAAATAGAGCTTGTGCAGATGTGTCTGATATCAAATGGAAAGTTTCAATAATGTGGTATAACAGTAGCAGACAATGAAGTAAAGGGATGCAATGTGCAGAAAACCTCATTCTAAATCACCTTACACCAAGTTTTTATGAATCATTATTTACTTTCCTAGGATATATTGTTAATATTATAGTATCAAAATACTAATCAAATAGATTTATTTCTGTAACATGTAGTATGCATCATTGTGGATTTGAGACTTAATATGTTTACTTAACACTGTAGACAAACTGCAATAAAGCCATGCCCTGACTGGATGTACCTAACATTTGTCTGGTGCTTAAAGGAGTTGGCTGCATGCATGGGTAAGTTATATAATTATTATATGATTTTTGTAAGTGAATATTAATATATTTTTAAATCATAAAGCACAATGCTGTAATGAAGAATTAATAAGAATTTGAAAGATAGGATATGATGGAAAACACATTTTATTTCAAAGCCACAAGTTAGTTTGTTATCCTGCTTATATAAGGAAGAGTTTTGGTAGTATTCATATGATAAAATTTGGCATATAATTTGAATTTTAATACTTTTTAAAAATTTTAAGATGCTTAAATTCAAATCAAATATCTATTTTTTCACATACTACAAACATCTACAAACCTTTATTACTAGGTGGTTAATGTTTGCTGAGATATAAAAAAAAAGGCTTATACTTTTAAAGAGCATATATTCTACTTGAGAAGACAGAAAAAACAGAAAACCCACAAGCAATGAAAAAAATTAAATTCATATGTACAATGTGGGATGCCAGAGGGATCTGCTCCACAGAATTCTTCAGCAACCCAACCTAACTGAGGTTCCACTATCTTGGGACTGTACCAACTGGAACACAAAATCTTTTCAGGCACCACAACAGAGGAACATAGAGCCAAGGGGTTGTGTAGGACCTTTTAATGCCTAAGAACTTCACTCCGGTTTACATTGCATTGGCTATGTTCATAGCACAAATTAGATGAATGGATGTTTGCAAATATAGGGAGACAGTTAAAATATTGATGAGAACTGCTGTTCCTGTCATTCTGTCAAATAAAGAAAAAGATGTTTCTTTTATAATGCAATGGTCGTATAAATGGAGAAAAAATAATGAATAACTCTACCACACATGTGCTCTGTTCTTTCTATGAGGACATTATTAGTATGAAGCCAAAACTAGACAAATACGTCACAGGGAAAAAATAGATTGCTGTAAATAAAAGTAAAAATACAACTATCCGAATCTGGAAGACACACTAAATAAATGCTTATAAGAAATATAGCATTTAGTTTCCTAAATGCTCAAAATAGTTAACAATAATAAATTAATTCATTTTATTATCTAACAATAAGTATTCTGATATAATAGCAATAAAAAATTTAAATGCTAATGAATACCAATAAGACTTGCATTGCTGCCAACAATATCACTTAGAAAACATTTATATTTTACTATCAGTTGGAAAGTCTGTAAAAATGTCTTGAACTTGGCCTGTTTTCTGATTTAGGATGGAAAAGGATTCAACATTTAATGGCAGTTAGAATCAAATTTTTAACTCAAGAAGGCAGAAGGAATCTACCTAAATGTAAAGTTTTCCTAATAATAAACTTCAGTTTCAGCTTTCTACATATGGCTAGCCAGTTTTCCCAGCACCATTTATTAAATAGGGAATCCTTTCCCCATTTCTTGTTTTTGTCAGGTTTGTCAAAGATCAAATAGTTGTAGATATGTGGCATCATTTCTGAGGGCTCTGTTCTGTTCCATTGATCTATATCTCTGTTATGGTACCAGTACCATGCTGTTTTGGTTACTGTAGCCTTGTAGTATAGTTTGAAGTCAGGTAGCGTGATGCCTCCAGCTTTGTTCTTTTGGCTTAGGATTGACTTGGCAATGCGGGCTCTTTTTTGGTTCCATATGAACTTTAAAGTAGTTTTTTCCAATTCTGTGAAGAAAGTCATTGGTAGCTTGATGGGGATGGCATTGAATCTATAAATTATTTTGGGCAGTATGGCCATTTTCACGATATTGATTCTTCCAACCCATGAGCATGGAATGTTCTTCCATTTGTTTGTATCCTCTTTGATTTCATTGAGCAGTGGTTTGTAGTTGTCCTTGAAGAGGTCCTTCACATCCCTTATAAGTTGGATTCCTAGGTATTTTATTCTCTTTGAAGCAATTGTGAATGGGAGTTCACTCATGATTTGGCTCTCTGTTTGTCTGTGATTGGTGTACAAGAATGCTTGTGATTTTTGTACATTGATTTTGTATCCTGAGACTTTGCTGAAGTTGCTAATCAGGTTAAGGAGATTTTGGGCTGAGACAATGGGATTTTCTAGATATACAATCATGTCATCTGCAAACAGGGACAGTTTGACTTCCTCTTTTCCTAATTGAATACCCTTTATTTCCTTCTCCTGCCTGATTGCTCTGGCCAGAACTTCCAGCACTATGTTGAATAGGAGCGGTGAGAGAGGGCATCCCTGTCTTGTGCCAGTTTTCAGAGGGAATGCTTCCAGTTTTTGCCCATTCAGTATGATATTGGCTGTGGGTTTGTCGTATATAGCTCTTATTATTTTGAGATACGTCCCATCAATACCTAATTTATTGAGAGTTTTTAGCATGAAGGGTTGTTGAATTTTGTCAAAAGCCTTTTCTGCATCTATTGAGATAATCATGTGGTTTTTGTCTTTGGTTCTGTTTATATGCTGGATTACATTTATTGATTTGCGTATGTTGAAGCAGCCTTGCATCCCAGGGATGAAGCCCACTTGATCATGGTGTATAAGCTTTTTGATGTGCTGCTGGATTCAGTTTGCCAGTATTTTATTGAGGATTTTTGCATCAATGTTCATCAAGGATATTGGTCTAAAATTCTCTTTTTTGGTTGTGTCTCTGCCTGGCTTTGGTATCAGGATGATGCTGGCTTCATAAAATGTGTTAGGGAGGATTCCATGGAATACTATGCAGCCATAAAAAATGATGAGTTCGTGTCCTTTGTAGGGACATGGATGAAACTGGAAAACATCATTCTCAGTAAACTATCACAAGGACAAAAAACCAAACACCGCATGTTCTCACTCATAGGTGGGAATTGAACAATGAGAACTCATGGACACAGGAAGGGGAACATCACATTCCGGGTACTGTTGTGGGGTTGGGGGAGGGGGGAGGGACAGCATTAGGAGATATACCTAATGCTAAATGACGAGCTAATGGGTGCAGGAAATCAACATGGCACATGGATACATATGTAACAAACCTGCACATTGTGCACATGTACCCTAAAACCTAAAGCATAATAAAAAAATAAATAAATAAATAAATAAATAAATAAATAAACTTCAAATACTAATTTAAATTTAAAATATTATGTTGGAAATGAATGATTAATTCAATATTAATTCCTGTGCTCCCTTGCATTGCTTGATGTTTCAGAAATGTCGGAAAGTCACCAAAAATAGTTCTCCAAGTCAGAAGCGGTGCAAAAGCTGCCTCAGCTGTTGGTGGATTTTCAATTTCTCCCAGCCATCTCTGTTTCTCTAAAGCTTTCTGAAGACAGTGGGTATGTGGCAAAATTCTGCAGTTCTATATTAAGATAAACTGTTAGATCAATTATGTGTGTCATATTATATTCCTTCTGCAAAGTTTGAGAATTATATTTCTTACCTGTTTGCTTCAGGGACAACTTGTTTGGAAAAAAAAATCACCCAGGGTTAAACATCATATTCTTTAGAACCCAAAAAGCATTGATCCGTTAATATCCAGCTTCAAATACCATGCTAGTATTCCCCACTTAAGGGCCACCATATTGATGCATGCTAATTTGCCAACAGTTTCATCCACTATTTTATTTTATTTATTTATTTTTTTGAGATGGAATTTTGCTTTTGTCACCCAGGCTGGAGTTCAATGGCATGATCTTGGCTCACTGTTATCTCTGCCTGCTGGGTTCAAGTGATTCTCCAGCCTCAGCCTCCCGAGTAGCTGGAATTACGGGTGCCCACCACCATGCCTGGCTAATTTTTGTGTTTTTAGTAGAGACGAGGTTTTGCCATGTTGGCCAGACTGATCTCCAACTCCTGACCTCAGGTGATTCGCTCACCTTGGCCTCCCAAAGTGCTGAAATTACAGGCATGAGCCACAGTGCCTGGCCTCACTCACTAATTTTTAGACACCATTAGTGTAAGTGTCATCAAAGTAAAAAAGACAAATAATCTATTAATATTATGTTACTGTAGTTATGTCCTCACAGACCCTCAGGAAGCTTCTGGGGACCATCATGGTCCCACAGACCATTCTTTGAAAATTGCTATCACAGAGAAAATAAACCTTTGACACATCATAACTGCACTCTAAGTACAGGATTTGTATGTGCTGAAGAATTTCAATAAAGATCTGGAACAGCAGCTGCAATTAAGTGTTGCCATTATATCAAATTTTTATAATAATTTATCTTCCCTCCCCAAGATACACCTATAGTCAAATTGTAAAATCTATTCAGGGAGGTGTTAGAACTCACTATGACACTGAAGCATTTTTCAAAACTGTAATGGTTTTGCAGCCCTCAGAATCATGGGCTTGCTTTCTTCTGGTAGGAAAGAAGTTCCGATGATCCTGGCTTGCTAAATTTGCCATCATATTTTTAACCCTGTGGATCTAGGAGCCACCAAAGATAATTTGTTTATATCTAGACCATATTGAGTCTATTGAAAGGTGCATATTGGTTAAAATTAGTGACTATCCATAAGCTTCCATTCTGAGTAATAAACCAAAATTGTTTTATGGGTTGTCAAAAATTACTTTCTGTCAGTTTTTACTGTCCAGTCATTTAAATATTGGGTATTTACTTTTCTACTATGATTACCTTATTTAATATCCACCGACCACTGTCAGGGATACTTAGAGAAAACATTCACTGAATGTAACTATGGTGTTATTTCAACAACTCTTCTTCATTCAAGTTGTTCAGCATGGGGAGATTTACGACAGAGCTCTTAAAAGTGAATGACTTCATAATAGTGACTTTATTCATTGGAACTAGAATTTTTCATTTATAGAAATTAAGATGGACATTTGTCAGCTGCTCATCTTTTCAGGTCCTGGACATCTTATGATAAATGAGTTGATTCAAAACATATTTTGATGTTAGACTTTTCCGGTAGCCATGCTAAGTTTGCTGCCTATTGTGCTAATTATTCCTACTTTGCCTCGATATTGCTAACTCTAATACTTGAGTGTATGCATTATGAGATCTTGCCCTTACCAAAAAAAAAAAAAAAAAAAAACAACTAGTGACCATTTTAACTATTACATCTCACTCAAGCAACCCTAGTCTTCAGAAAACATAAGATTAAGTACTTTTCAAAGATGTAGGTTGACTCAAAGTCAATATTTTTCTCAAGCCTTGATGAAGGATATAGCTTCTAGAATAATTTGAGATAACATATTTGCGGAGTTAGGAGGTAAGATTTCATACTTATCTATACATTATTCCAGGAATATATATAATCTAAAAATCACTTAGTTTGCATCACTTTAGTGCCCATCTGGGGAAATTATAGGAACAGTGTCAGCTGTATAAACTATTACATTCAATTCAATAAATATCAGTGTACCCATATATTTATTTTTATAGCTGAAGCTAAAACTATGTTTTTGTGTATTTGGCTTTTTCTAAGAATCAATTTCTACCATGTATTATCCAAATTTTGGCTGATATTAATTAAAAGTATTTAATTATGTGTCATATATTTTAGGTTTGACTTTGTAAATGAACACAGTGCATGCTGAAATATGACTAATTATATTTCTAGAGGAAAAAAGACAAAGAATAGGAAACGTGTGCCATAAAGATAATTTGCTTTTTTTCTTTCTGGACAGTACTTTTCTCATTTTAGAAAATTGGAGCATCTTTTAGCAAGAGAATAAATCAGGTTTAGAAGACAAGTGAGACTCAGAGAGGATTATGGTTTGGAATAGTCAATGTCCTTAAAATTCTCTCATATAAAACTTTTTGAATTCTCAGGGTCTGAAACTTTCTTAAGAAATTCCTTATCTTGTGCTTAGTGAAACTCTAAAGTCTACTGAGATTATAAATTGGCATTCTGAAAGATCAGACCTTGCATTTGCTTTAGGCTGCCACAGCCCTGCAGCTCAAATGAAAAGCTTTTAGCATGTTCACAGGAAGTCCAGCTTCTCAGTCTCTGCTTTGAACTAGACAATTTATAGATTCAGTCTTGTGGTTCTCTTTTTTCAGAATGCCTATCAAAATTTGATGTGAACACTTCAATTCACAATCTTTGCATTACGTAACATTTATGGCAATGCTGGATGAGTCCTTGAAAGCCTTGCTTTCAATGTGATTTCATTTAAGATGACAACAGCCAATTATTTAATTAGCTATTTTGACATGGAATGACTTGGGTTGCCCGAGTCTCATTCCTGATTATTTTCTGTATTTTCCCTTAGTACTTTCATCACATTCAGTTCCTAAAAGACCAGGTAATGTTTGTTAGCATATTTTTTAATCTGTAATTCCCTACTGGTACCAATTTCTGTATGAGTCCAGTTTATTGGTTACACAAAAAAAGAAACTATGTATTCCTAACTTAAATAGGGAAGACTTCAACGGAGAGATATTTTTGTAGCTTATGAGAGTAAATAGAGATGTCAAAGTACTGAGCTTGGAACATTATCTGGAACCAAAGAAAGCAAGGAAGTCAGAACATGTAATCTACCTAGAACGCTGTTTCTGGCAGTCAGATTTCTTTATTAAGAGTGTTTAAAATCTGTCTTGCCAAAAATGACAAAAATAACATAAGCATAAATCAGAACTAAAGTTCTCCAAAAGAACTTAGTTAACAGTAAAATGTTAGTGTCTGTGTGTTCCAAATATCTGGTGTCTGGGAGTCAATTTTTAAACACTTAACTATTATTCTTGTCCTTAAATATTCCAATAAAATAATGCAAAGTCTTATCCTCTATAATGGAGGTAGCTCCTTGACAAAACTAATTTTTTACACATTCCTGAAACTTACCTTCTTTTAGACAACTTGGCTGTTAATAAGTAAAATATATAATTTAATTATTTGAAAATAATCAGAAATTATTTCTTATGCATAGGGAAAATTACTAAATATACTATTACTAATAATTTACTAAAAATATACAATATTAATGTCTATGGCATTTTACATAATGTGCAAGATCTTGGTAATACACCTATTAACAATCCATTGCCATATTTTCCTCAAAAGTTTCAAGATATAGATCTAGCTTTTATAAGTTATTACTGAATTAAATGTATTTAATGGTAAATTTAAGTGACAAAAAATTAGGAGATTTCTATTTTGTGTACCTATAAATAGCATGTCCATGTAAAAAATTACAAATCAGAATTGGAAATAAATATATGCAACAAAAACCTGTAAGTATCATCAACACAAATGTGCCAAAGCTCTTATCCACAGCCCCTCTGTAATATTTTTCCCAATTAAGGATTATCTGGTTATTGTTTCATCATGTTAATCACCATCTATGTACCATAAAATATTATCTAAAGCTTAATAGGTATAACGTATATATACTGATTGTTTCTTAATGTTTGCCAGCAGTGTTGTAAATTGCTAATATTTCCATTATAATTTTGTTTCAATTTGATAATTTCAATTTGATAATTTTTTGTGGTACTTAGCTTATTTTCGTTAAGTATTTTATTTATTTTTAGATTGTATTTGACAAGCTAGATGGAATAATAAATTATTTCTTATCTTACTCATTTTCTGAAATTGTTCGTTTAGCATAGGGCTTTTTAAAGGATTAACCCCCAAAAGCAGCCATGCTAGACATTTATATGAGCAACAATTATCATCTTACTAATTTTCTTCCAAAATTAACATATTCAAATTTCCTGATTATTTTTGAAGTTTGATACTACTTTAATCCTATTGTCATTCTATACATTAAAATATTTGTATTTTCAGTCCCAGCAGTATAACTTGATAAAATTCAAAGTTGGAACTTTCTTATTTCAAATCTTACCTCTACGAAAAATTTTGCTCTTCTATTTCAAACATTTCTTAAGTTTTATATACAAATTCTAAATCAGACATACATTATTATTCTACACTATTTAACAATTAACTTTAAGTTCAAAAAACTGTCTATTCAATAAAAATAAAATAACTTGACTTTCAAATCATAGGCTAAGTGTGTAAATGAGCATAATTATTAATTTTTTGTATAGTTTGTGTTAGGAAAAATGGCTTGACCCATTTTGAAACCCTTAACAGAGATCTTTAAGGGAGATAATTTATATTGTAAATAATGAACTTATAATATATTTGTAAAGCTTTATTAGAAAAGATGACCTTTAACAGTTATAGTTATTTTTATAAAGTTGAGAGCAGTTTTTCAGTGATTGCTGCTGCTTTTTCACTATAACCCTCCTGTGGATAATCATTCAATTGCTGCTCCCCATCTCAGAGCACAGGCAGGCAGCTTAGTTTTTAACCATTGTATAGAAACTAGCAACAAATAACAGTTTAATGTGAAATTCACTGAAACAACTGTATGTGACAGGATTTGTGACTTACCGGGTTTTAAAAGTTTGAAATAGGGCTAAAATAACAAATGAACAAATAACAACAACAATAACAACAAAAATAGATTAAAGGCTGAATGTGGCATGAAGATAATAGCATACTAACCCTCACCTACTTAGTAATATATTTGAAGACAGAGATTTTTGTCTTTCTCCTTCATCTCTGCATCTGTCTGAGGTTTAAATGTAGCAGATAAAGCTATAAAGTACTTTCTGGCTGCTTCAAACTGCTCTTTCTTCCAAGCTAGGCTAGAGGATATAATAGTTTACCAACATATTTGGGTCCTAGAATTCCAAAATAGAAGCTTTGATTATTAATTTTAGATGCTTCTTCCTAATATATGCATTTAATAATTTTCATTTCAGTACTGCTTTCATAGCATCCAACTGATTTTAATACATTTTATTTTGTTCTTCATTTATATGTGTATGTGAGTATGTATTTCTCTTAAGACTTCTTTTTAACCCTTGAATTATTTAGAAATGTGTTTATTTCTAAATATTGGGGACTTTTCCAACTACCTCTTCTTGGTTTATTTTTAATAAACTTCTGTTTTAAAAAATAAATTATATTATTTTTATTCTTTTAAATTTCTTAAGATGTGTTCAATATATCAGTTGTTATACCTTTGTGATTGTTCAATGTGAGCTTGAAAAAATGTATATTCTGCTGCTTTGGATTGAATGTCTATAAATGTCAATTATATCACGTTGATTTAAAGTGCTATTTGTGTCTTTTGTATAATTACAGATGTTCTACCCATTTTTTATATCAATTATTGACAAAAGGTAGGGAAGTCACCAACTATCATAGGGATTTCTATGTTTTTCCGTTAAACTCTGTCAGGATTTTTTTTTAAATATATATTTTGAAGTACTGTTTTAAAAACAGAGATGCCTTGAATCATTATGCTTTCTTGGACAATTGACCCCGTTAACATCATGCTCTTTATTCTTAACTTCATTTGAACTCTGTTCTGAAATTTATATAGCTATTCTAGCTTTCTTTGATTACTGTTAGCATGGTATATTTTTTATCATTCTTCTACTTTTAATCTGAGTATTTACATTTAAAATGAGTTTTTAAATAAACAACAGAGTTATTTTCACTTATGCACTCTGATAATCCTTACCTTTTATTTGGATGCTTACACAACTATATCTAAAGTGATTATTAAGAATTTCAGTTTCAACACCAACATGTAAAGAGCTTCTGAAGTTGTTACTTCACTTAATTATTTTAAAGCTGAGTAAATAGAAAATTATTTACATTTTTTGAACCCATCACATAAGTAAGTTTGCAGAGCAATCTACCACCCTCGTATTTGGAGAGAGAGAAATTCTTTAGTCCCAGCCAAGATCTGCGTACCTGAAATAGATCTTGCTAAGCCAAGAACTGGTAGAAACATTTAATGACATTTTAAAGAATTACTGGAGGCTGAGTGTGAACTAATGTGAGAGTGAGAAACTTGCCTCCTTAGGATGCCCACAACTCTTTAGTGAATGTTATCATGAGAAACTCCACTAAGTGAAGAATCAGGAACGATCTCCTCATGGTACTGGAAGAAAAAGAGAAACATCAACCATTGTGAAATATGCTGATTGTGTTCTTCCTAAGAAAGGCCTACTTTCTAGGGAGAAAGATTTTTAACAAAGCCTGATCTGACATGAAGGAGAAACATTGCTCTGACTGCAGCCCCTTTTAACCTTTCTGTTTTACATAAAAGGGTAAAATGAGCTAAGAAACACTGTGGAGGACTGTGCCTCAGAAAATAGGCCATTAAATGATGGATCTAGTCATAAGATTATAGAATGCTTCCCTTTAGTCATCCCTTTACCATTAATTATGATGCCTCCAATACAATAACAGTGGATTACACAGAAGAGAGCTTCAGGAAAAATACTCTCCTTTAAGGGAAGTACTTAGTGAATCCCAAAGACAACAAGATAGACAAATACATATAGTTGAAATTGCTGGCATCTATGGCTACAGAAAACAGCTCAACTCAAAATAGTTGAAACCACTGGCATCTACGGCTACAGAAAACAGGTCAACTCCTAGCCACAGTAACATCAATCCTTACAAAAAAGCTTATTTTCTCAGTTCTTGTTACCTGATACAAAATGACCAGCTTTCAACAGTAAAATTACAAGTCATTCTAAAAGCCAAGTATAGTCTGAAGCTGCATAGGACGCATCAGAACCAGATTCACATATGACATTGACTTTGAATTTATAAGACAAGTAATTAAAAATAACTACAGCTAATATATTAAGGGCTGTAATGAAAAATGTTAACAACATGTAAGAACAGATGGGTAGTATGAGAAGGGAGATGGACGTGTTCAGAAAAAAAGTCATGGGAAATGCTAGAAATTACAAAAAAATACAGAAATGAAGAATGTCTTTGATGAGCTCCTCAGTAGACTGAATAAATTATGAAAATAATCATGAGCTTGAATATAGAAGAAGTTTGTAAACTGAAAAACAAAGAGAAAAAAAGAACAAACCAACAGAGTTCTTATTAGCTTATTGTTCCAGAAGTTTTGCTGCAAATAAACAGATATCAATTGCCACATCTTTCTGCATATACCTATCTCTCTGCATTTCAAGACAGGAAGCCATGGAAAAGTTTGGAACTTCCCAGAGACTTGTTAAATGTTTTTGACTAAAATGCTGATAATGATGTGAATGATGAAGTCTAGGCTATTGTGGTCTCAGTTAGAAATGAGGAACTTTTTGGGAACTGGAGCAAAAGTCACTCTGGCTATGCTTTAGCAATGAACTGGTGGTATTTTGCCTCCCTTAGAGATCTGTGGAACTTTGAATTTGAGAGAGATGATTTAGGGTACCTGATTGAAGAAACTTCTAAGCAGTAAAGCATTCAAGCAGTGATGGAGTGTAAAAGTTTGGAAAATTTGCAGCCTGACCATGTGATAGAAAAGAAAAACCCATTATGAGGGGGAGAAATTCAAGTTAGCTGCAGAAATTTGCAAAAGTCATGAGGAGTCAAATGTTAATCGCCAAGACAATGGGGAAAATGTCTCCAGGCCATGTCAGAGACCTTCACAGCAGCCTCTCCCATCACAGGCCAGGAGGTTTAGGAGGGAAAAAATGGTTACATGGGATGGGTCCAGGACCTCCGTGCTGTGTGCAGTCTCATGACTTGGTGCCCTGCATCCTAGCTACTCTAGACATGGCTAAAAGGGGCCATTGGACTGCTCAGACTGTTGCTTCACAGGGTGCAAGCCCCAAGCCTTGGAAGCTTCTATGTGGTTTTGGTCTTTGAGGTGCACAGAAGATAAGAATTGATGCTTGGGAACCCCTGCCTAGATTTCAGAGGATGTATGGAAATGTCTGGATGTCCAGGCAGAAGTTTGCTGCATTGGTGGGACATTCATGAAGAAACTCTGCTAGGGCAGTGCAGAAGGAAAATGTGGGGTTGGAACCCTCACAAAGTCTCTTCTGCGACACTGCCTAGTGGAGCTTTGAGAAGAGGGCCATCGTCCTCCAGATCCCAGAAAGGTAAATCCACTGAAGGCTTGCCCCATGCACCTGGAAGAACCACAGACACTCAACACCAGCCTGTGAAACAACCAGGATGAGTCCCTTACACTACAAAGCCATAGGGGCAGAGTTTCCCAAGACCACCTCTTGCATCAGCTTGACCTGGATATGAGACATAGAGTTAAAGGAGATTATTTCAGAGCTTTAATATTTAATGACTGTCTCACTGGATTTCAGACTTGCATGGGGCCTGCAGCCCCTCAATTCTGCCCAATTTCTTCCATTTGAAATGGGAGCATTTATCGAATACCTGCACTTCGATTTTACTTCAGAAGTAACTAATTTGCTTTTGACTTTACAGGCTCCTAGGCAAAAGGCACTTTTCTTGTCTCGGGTGAGACTTTGGACTTGGACTTTTGGGTTAATGCTGAAATGAATTAAGATTTTGGGGGACTATTGGAAATGGATGACTGTTTTTGAAACGTGAAAGTGGCATGTGATTTGGGAGGGACCAGGGGCAGAATGATAAGTTAGGCTTTGTATCCCCACCCAAATCTCATCTTGAGTTATAATCTCCACATGTCAAGGGAGGGAGGTGATTGGATCAAAGAGGTGGTTTTCCCCATAATGTTCTTGTAATAGTCTGTGAGCTTTCATGAGATCTGATGGTTTTATAAAGGTCTCTTCCCCCTTCACTCTTCTCTCTCCTGCCACCATGTGAAGAAACTCCTTGCTTCCCCTTTGCCTTCCACCATGATTGTAAGTTTCCTGAGGCATCCCTAGCCATGTGGAACTGTGAGTCAATTAAACCTTTTGCCTTTATTAATTACTCAGTCTTGGGCAGTCTTTATAGCAGTGTGAAAATGGAATAATACACTGAATTTAAGAGTTGAGCCAGAAACTGCTCTTTCATCAAATAGAATCTTTCCTGAGAACAAATACTATGTCAATCTTATTTAACTCTGTACCTTTAACTTCTGATACATGGCATGACACAATATGCACTTTATAAATACTTCTGAAATACATAAAAGACTTCAAAGAACATTCCAAGTGTTTTACTGAAAGCATCAATACAAGTCACCACCGAACAACACCATTGGAAACATAATATGGTATGTCTCCTATTGCAGAGCCATGATTGTTCAGCAGTCTCCAGTTATCTCTTCAATGCTGAAAAGAATTGCCCTTGTCATTGAAAGAATAACAAAAATATCAGTATTTTCACTAAACTTCACTGAAAGAAACTTCATGAGATTAGAGGCCCAAAAAGATGGTATGGCAGCATTAGTAATTTACAGAAATCTTGAATTAGTCATTTTTCACATTTTAGTAGAAAATTTGCCACTGACTAATAAAAAGATGGTTACAATACACTACAATAAATCCTTCCTTCCTTCTTTCCTTCCTTCCTTCCTTCCTTCCTTCCTTCCTTCCTTCCTTCCTTCCTTCCTTCCTTCTTTCCTTCCTTCCTACTTTTTGTAACACTGAGAAATCCAAGCCCTGTTATTCATTATGATTGATTTCCTACTAACTGTTCTGTGTGCTTACCTCAGGTAAGATTCATGACAAAAATTATTCACATAAGTTGAAAGCAAAAAATACTTGCCACATTTCAAGTTTTATATACAACAGAGTAAAACATGATTTAATTAGAAACAAAAAGTTTGTTTCCTAAGACTGAAGTCAAGTAAAGTTTTGAATTTAGGGGGCCAGATGGTTGTCTAAAATAGCACATATTTTAGAATCTTTTGTAGCAAAGTAGACTTAACTTGTTGAGAGGTTCACTTTATTCAGGTCAATCAACAGTTGCTACATCCAAGCTGATTGAAATTCAGTGAAATAAAAAATGTAACTGTTCTATTCCAGACTTTTACTGAGATAAAACATACAAATTACTTCCCATTTCCCCGTTTATAGATTGGATAATGTAATAGAAATTTACTCAATAGTTCACAAAAACAGAAATATAAATACAAATAGTTGAAGCAAATATGAACTGGAAGAGATAATCAACAGCTAGATCAAATTGAATTAAAATCTTGATGATAGGATCCTTACATATTACACAAATATTTTCTTACTATTAACATGCATATTAATTCAGGATTGGAAATGTGATTTATATATAAAATTGGAGGAAATCACATTTAATTAGAAGGAACTGAGAATTTAACTTCAAGGTCATTCAGAAAATATACTAAAATTATTAAACTGTTTATCATTGAAACCCACTAAAACTTAAATATTAGCAATTGCCTTGACTTCCCTGATCATGCATTTACCTGTAAGACATTGGCAATATGACTAAATGATTGCTGAGAACCTTTTTCATTTTAATATTACTTAACTCTATCATTTACCTCACCAGAGGAAAAGAATAAACTTCATTTATGTTTATTCATTTATGTGGCAAATAAATATCAAGCAGTTACATGCAAAACAAACTTTTTGAGATAAGTATGCTGAGGGAATAAATGCATCAAGTTCCTTTTCTCATGGTACTTACATTTGATTGTGGATGGAAAGGCAGAAAATAAAGAAAGATATAGGTATTAATGTGTTTAAAAAAACGTAATGCAATGGACTAAAGAGCATTGGAGAATGGTTCTATTTTTATATGGGGCAAAAGAAAGTGTGTCTAAGAGCAAAAGGGAGTTGAAGTGGAGAAAACACATGTTTAATTTTGTCTTGTGGGTGTACATTTGAAATAACTGGCTCTTCTATGACTGGCAATAGTTATTATTTTAAATTTTTAACTGTGAACTTTGAGAATATGTTATTAGAACATGTTTCTTTCTTTGTTGGTACATATTAGGACAAATTGCAAAATTAGGACAAGTTAAGAAAGCAAGTAATAAAAGGGAAAACTAAGCATGCTTTCTTAAAAACAAAATTCTTAATTTGTTTTGAAGCTTTGAAGAATCTTTTTTTAATGCTGATGTCATGCAGATATTTGAGAGAGAATTTTGAAAATGCAAGGGAAATAAGATTAATCAACAACATTAACTTTCAACACATGAGGAATAATATGTTATAGTTGGAGTAAAATGTGGATGAATGTACAGATAAATTTATCCATTTTTATTTTATTTTCTGATTGTGAAATAAGACGAACGAATGCTGGAACTAATGAAAGAGGTACTGAGATTAGGAGGGTAAATTACTTGGACATATTAGTCCCATGGATAATATTAAAGATAACTAGTACAGTCTGGAAATAATTAAACAAGGCCAATTAATATTTATGTTGGAGAACCTGAATTTAAAGCGACATCAATCAATAATTTATTTGTCCTCATTTCTTGCATTGCAATCTCTCCCATAAGAACTGTGCTCCATATATCTGGAAAGCAAGAATGAAATAATTTAAAGATAGACTATTGAAATTTCAGTTAAGTAATATGTTTAATTTTATTATGTTTTATATAATACAAACCATATATGTGGCATATATGTGTGTATGTTAAGCTGTATGTATAAGAAAAATACCAGACAACAGTTTTTAAAATATACATGTTAGAGAAAAATGCTTATGTTTCAAGTGTATTAGCTGATAGACTGAAAAATATTTCTAATACAAAGCAATTATATTTACTCTATCAAGTACAGATTAGGAGCATAACTGATCAATAAAAAATTCCAGAATTTTTTATATATAATCATACTATAATAGTTTCTTTCTAATAATACAGTTGTTTTTATTTTATGTTTTTCTCATGCTTTAGTGATACATTTTTTACTACCTTTAGCCACTTTTCTATTGAATGTGAAAAGGAAGTGACATTTATACATCTTCCTGTGTAAAAGATAAAAGATATAAACATGCTACTTTTAATTTTTTAGTGTATGTTATTAGTTTTTCTTTAGATTTGTGTCAGTTTTATAAAAATAATATTTTTAAAATGTCTGAATCCTCATATGTTCACAGATATAACTTGCTACATAGATAGCTGGGAGTTTTGTGGTCTGAAATAACCTAAAAATAAAGAGATTACATATCGGTATCCTAGGTATCATTCTGTCTCAGAATCTTATATGCTTTTTGGCAAGCTAACTACATTTTTGCCATTTATTTTTATTATATTTAAAATTGAACTACAAATAACTTTAATAGCAGCATGGGAATATTATATCATATTTAATAATTCTTTAGTAATAAATTCATTGACAAACATCAGATATTTTTAAACAATGAATTTTTAGTAATTTTTAAACTGCATTCCTTAGAAGAGTAATATGTATTTTTGTGTCTTGTTTAACGAGATTAAATATACCAAATAATATCGCGGGCCTCATTTTTTCCTAATTTCATAGAAGTAGCATAGAGATGTGTAGTTTTATCACAATATTCATTTTTCCTCTTTTCATTTAGTAAGGGAAGAACAAATTATGCTGTGTTTATTGCTACCTAGCTACCAAAAACAGTCCCTCTTGCAGGAAAGACTTAATGTGTAAATTATCGCTACTCAATGAGATATGAGAGAAAATGATACGTAAAATTTTTCAATTACATCCTTCAAGGAAAGCTTTTTTCTCCTCTCCATCCAAATCACTAGTATGAGAAGAGGTGCTAATGGACCAGCCTTGGCCTTGCAGATGAAGATGATGAAGGAAGAAGGTAGAAGGAAACTGCGTACCTGTGTGACCTCTGGTAGTTCAGGTGCCCTATCCTGTGGGCCACCTGTTAGCTTAAACTTTTGAATAATTGAGAAAATGAGGGTTTTCTCTTATTTAAGGCACTGTTGTTTGTTGTTTACTAAGGCAACCAAATAAATAGCCTAGCTAATAAAGATTGTGTACTTTTAAAATATTCAAATATGAGATCTGCAGATGTTGAAACACTGTAATTAATATATTCCCATTATTGAAGAATACAGTTTGTTAAAAATAAGTGTTGCTTCACTAAGATAGATTATATAATAGAATAGTAATGCCTCCCTTTACATAACTTGATATTCAGATGCTTTAAAGCTTTTTTTTTCTTTAATACGTACAGACATGTTCTCGTAAATATAATCTACCATTTTCTTCTTGGTAACGTAGCAGATATATAAAGATTATTTCTAAAACAGCCTTCCTGCTTCCCAGTCCAAACCTAGGTCATTCTCTTCAGTCACCCTCTACCGTATGGCTGTGTTTACCATCAGGTACAGTAGCCACAAATTAAATTCAAAGTCTCAGGAAAGCTAGCATTTCAAATCTTTTATCCTGGACTCAATGCTCTCTTTCTGAGGTCTCTCACCATTCCTCTCTATTTCCCAGTTTAAGGAAGCTATTTTTGCTATACCCACATGCTAACAAACACAACTACTTATTCTCTTCTCCCTCTTCTCCCAGACAGGAACAAAAAAACACTGAAGCATTCTGTGGGTTCCTAATATGTATACCCAGTTTGAGTCCAGTCCTAAAAGAATAAAACTGACCATTTCAAAAGGAGCCAATAGCTAAAATCAGATCTCAAATTGAACTATCATATTGGTGAGCTAAAAGAAAACCAGACCTTACAGATTATTAATCAATAACTTATTTATTTTGCCTACGTGTAAGACATGGAAATATCATATAATTGTCAACTTTGACTCCTAATTTTAAAAAAAAGAGCAACAAACTAAATAGGCTTGTTATAGTGTGTTTTATTGTGTTATATTACTTTGTCTGAGGGAAATTCCAAAAACAATCTCCTGGGTCAGAATTTCCCAAATTCTGTTCCCAGTTCTGAGACTCCAATAAGTGAGAGGTGTGCTAAGAACAGATGGTGCAGCAATAACTCACGTTCAGTCATAATTAGCTATATTAACTAACATTCATATTTACAGCTTCAATAAATGAGTGTCATCTTCTTTATAATTATACTTTATTTGAAGAAAATATTTAATGAGCTTTTACTGAATAACAAACCATTGTAGGACATTTCAAATATATTGAAATTATAAATTAATTGGCTTAGCTATGATTTATTTCTTTATAATTTGGTAATCAGTCAGGAAAAATAAAATTAATTAAATTTGTAGTCATTGTTTACATTTTGTTGTCCTCTTTGAGTTATTTAAATAGAACATGACAAACACTTCTCTCATAGTACATAAAACACTATCTTGCAAGAGTTTGTTTCCCCTCCCAGCTGAAGCTCCAAGATAGCCAGGCCCAAATAAAAGTGACATTAGAATTCATAGTCCTTCACACTGTTTTTGCCATACATTAGGTGCTCTATCATTTTTTATGGAGTGACTAAATGAATTAGAGTCATTCACTGTACATAATTCTACAGTTAATATTAGAAGTATCTCCAGATATGCACATTTCAGAATTGAACTTCTGTCTGAATTAGAGCTTTGCAAAAATTTAGGGAGAGAAAAATATCCACATAAGGTGTAGAATACAATGGGGAAGCTCTGGTAAAAAAAAAATAACCCATTTGCACAGAGAACATGAAATTTTCTTCAGAAGAAAGTCTAAAGGAGAGCTCTTAAAAGAGATATGACAATTATCTTTCAGGACAAAATCTTCCAGGAAGATGTTCTGACTAGTATCCAACAAGTGAAAGAGCAAACCTAGAAATTCTAGGAACCTAGTAAGATTAAATGTTATTGAGTAATACTGAGGCAATTACAGTTTCTCAACTAAAGTCTTTTGCTGCAAGAAGTCAGTTTGTTATTCCAATAAATGGAATAGCAGACTGTATTCCACAGAGAATTAGGAGAAACATCTCTGAAGCACAATGCATTACTCAACTAACACATCAGCAGGTAAATTTAAATATGATCACCCACAATACACTTTATATATGTCCAATAATTTTATGGTACTTCAGAAATGTATCCAATAAATCAGCCCAAAAACCACAACAAATTATTTTTCCCGTTGCTGTTGTTTTTGTGTGTTTGTTTTATTTCCCCACTTGTCTTTGATTCATCACTTGTTATTACAGGTGCATTTTTGTACTTTTTGAGTTTGAAAAATGTGTAAGACTCTTGCATTGTTCTTGTAAGTTAAATCATCAACATGATCATTGTATAAAATATAATATTTTTTGTAAACTAGTTTTTTGGAAAACTAATTGTGATGGCTGTTTTTACTATAAAATTTTACTCCACTAAGAGTATATCAGTATTTGTACAACTAAATAACTAGAAGGTTTTAGCAGAATATAAATGAGTATTACGTATTATGTCACTGAACTTCTCAAATAAGTAGAGGTCATTAACATGCTTTGTGTAGCTCTAGCCAACCAACGATTTCACTTTAAAATATTTAACTTTCTAATAATGACCTTGTGACTAAGCAGATCATATAACTTCTAAAACTGATAAACAGAAATATCCCTTATGAACTGATCTTCTTACATTTGATTATACTGCTTTCTGCTGTCACAAAATTATATATGAACAATGACTATTATAATCTCTGTTTTGCAATATATGTTACAGAATACTAAAAATAAGCATGATACTGACTTTTTCACAGACAGAATTAGAATTGTGTAACAAACATCAATTTTTGAAATAGAGCTTGAGGCAAATTCTGAATTTAGACTTACTTAATTTCTCTCAGCATCATGTACCCAATTTGTTAAAATGAAATAGCAATGCCTTTATCATAGGGCTGTTTGAAAATTACATAAAAAACATTATATTTTCAGCTTGTCACTCCTGGGCCTCCCACAAATGATGATGACACTTTACTCCTTCTTGACATTTATTTCTAGTGAAATAAAGTGAGTTTACATAAATCTCTATTTAAGAATAAAGTTAGGGTTTTTATTCATGTTTTCCAAGAAGAAAGAAACAGCATTCACCAAATATTTAATGAGACCCCTAATACAATATTCTCTTTACTGGGAATATAATAGGGAATAAGGAGAGCAAGGTGCACCTTCTAAATAGGCAATGGCAAATTCAGGTAAATATGATTGTGTAACGGTGAAACACAAAGAGGATTTTGACAGAGTATTCCCCAAAATGGGGCACATTTTACTTTGGAAAGGATTTCAGGTAGGACGTAAAAGAAGATATAATTATTTTAGCTAAAACTAAATTATGGGAGGCAGCTTGTCATGTAAAGATGTAGAAGAAAATAATTTTAGAAAAGGAATGGGCAATTGGAAATCTCCCAACATAAAAATGAACTTACTATTTTTTATAATCAGAAAGTAGGTCCATGTGTCTTGACTGCAATAAAGTATATTGTCAACAAGTTGGTGGGGGCCATATCACACAGTGCTCTGTAGTAAATGCTGTGGAGTTGGGGTTTAGTCTAAGAGAACAAGAGCGCTACTAGGTGGTATTTGCTTATTTTTTCAGAGGAGATTGTTGCTATTGTGGATAAAATGCATTTTGATAGGGCAAGTGAAACAAAAAAAATCAGAAGTTTCATTCATAGATCCTGATAATCAAATCAATTTCAAAAGATAAACTCATTGACATAAATAGACAATTCAAAAATGAGGTACTTTTGTGGTTCATAAGTGTGATATATGAGTTTTCATGCTCATATATGAGATGTACCTCCCTCAAAGCTTAGAACTTCAGCACGTTGCCTAATATGAAAAAAACAAAGAAACAAAACCAAAATATATAAATGTAAAAAACAACTTTTATAAACAGGTCAATAGCAAATACATAATATGCAGACTTTAAAGACATTTTAAAAATCAATGGATTCTTCAGGGAGCAAAATAAGTAATTTATAGGAAAATAAACATAAAATTTATAGATGGAATTCTCTTCATCTTTATAGAGATATAGAAAGAATAACTGGGATATTTTTGGACATGTGATTATAGGAAGACATCCCTGAGGAGAAGATAATTCAACTGAGAACTGAACAATTATAAAAAGCCATCAACAAAGTGTTTTCCACAATATTTCACAGATACAGCTAACTAGATGCCCAGGAAGAGTCAGAAAACAATATGAAGATAGGCAAAAAATTCAGAATTTCACTGTGGTCTGAATTATGGAGCCCAAAAAAAGAAATTTTAATTCTTGTCTGGACACCATGAAACTGATGTCATTTATCAACTACAGTTGTTATAAAGAGGGCTATTAACATAATTGCTGCTATTTTTGCAATAATGTGATGAACTATCAAAACAAGCTGAAATTCAGCAACATTCATTCTCTTGGACTATAAATATTTGTTTCTATCTTGCTGTATATTATATATCTAATCTATTTAAAAGTTCATTTAAATTTTTTTAGATTCTCATGTCTTGTTTAGTTACCATATATTTAAATAAAAATACATATTTTTATGAAGATATCCAATTGGAAAATAAATTAACTATAACTGACTTCTGTAAATGTTTTCCTTTCTCTCCAGAGGTATAAAGAACCTCTGAAAGAGTCCTAGTTTTACATTTCAAAGTCTTTTGCCTTCTATTTATTGTATTGGGATGGAGTGGAGGATATTTGATGGAGAATTGATTCTAAAACTTGCCAAAATAGGGAAATACTTTGCTCATCTTCCATTGTGGGTTATCACAAAGAAGAGTTTCCCTTTTAATCATCTATTTACAGGTATGGCAGTAGCTATTTTTTTTTCTTTTTTTTATTTTAGGTTTTATTTTAGGTACATGTGAAGGTTTCTTGTATAGGTAAACTAGTGTCATGTGGGTTTGTTGTACAGATTATTTTATCACCTAGGTATTAAGCAAGCTCAGTACCCAATAGTTATATTTTCTGCTCCTCTCCCTCATCCCACTCTCCACCGTGAGGTCCACCCCAGTGTCTGTTGTTTCCTTCTTTCTGTTAATGAGTTCTCATCATTTAGCTCCCACTTATAAGTGAGAACATGTGCTATGTGTTTTTCTCTTCCTGTGTTAGTTGGCTAAGGATAATGGCCTCCAGCTCTATTTTTGTTTCCCTCTCCAGCATCTGTTATTTTTTTTTAATTTTTAGTAATATCCATTCTGACTGGTATGAGATGGTATCTCACTGTGGTTCTGACTTGCATTTCTGTAATGGTCAATGATATTCAGCTTTTATTTTTTCATGTGCTTGTTGGCCACATGTATGTTTTGTTTTGAAAAGTGTTTGTTTGTGTCCTTTACCCACTTTTCAATGGGGTTGTTTGCTTTTCTCTCATAAATTTGTTTAATTTCCTTATAGATGTCATGACCTAGCAACTGTACCTTTTTTAATTTCAAGACATTCAATAAATTAAGAACCAACAGCACAGTTGATGTGTCTTTCCGTGACACTTGCCATCTTTCCTCTCTTCATAGCTATAAGAAAATATTTTGGAAGAAGAGTTGCTGATAAATGCCACTTAGGGAATCTCTAAGCATCTGTTATTATAAATGGTTGACTAAAATTTAGGGTAAAACATCCTATTAAAAATGAAGTTAAGAACTTTATGTAGAACTTTAAAATTTGTCCCCCAAATCCTGTTGTATGTCAACATATTATAAAATAAATTGTAAATATCATAACTCAGCAAAAGAACATCATCTAAAACTCATTAAGAATTTAATGTTGAGTATATCAGTGACACACAAATCATGAGGCAAGATGGTTTAAATATGTTACAAATAATAATAAATAATCATACCCTCTGAGTTTAAACTCTTTATCACCCTATATGTACTGCCACTCAACACTTGACTTCAGGGCCATAATCCTTAGTGAACCCATCTAACATCCACCTGAAATAAAGGTTTAGAGCCACTCTTCTATGTTTAACAAATAGCCTTAAGCGTCATGAATAAACAGAGACAGGCTAGCTCCTTTTTGTTCTATAGCCTTAAGTGGTTCTGACCATGACTAGAAAGAAATAGCTGCAAGCAGCCTGATCTTTTTTTAACATCTTGACTTTTTGCAAGATATTTCTAAAATATGTTACTAATATGTACTTCTTGGTTGTTTTACTAATATTTGAAAGAACTAAAGTTATTATTATTCATGTTTCATTTGAAACTACAGAAGCAATAACAACAACAAAATTCCAATATAAAATCCATTATTAAATAGCTTTCAACATAATAGATTATTTACTACAAAATAGCAAAATCTAGTTATTAATAGTTTCCTACTAGAATGACATTTTTTTTCTTTTTGCCACATTTTAGGTTAACCCTATTTGTTTTAATCTCAATTTTATTGTTCATTTCCTTAAGTACTAAAAATACCAGTAGTGTCAGCAGCAATTTGCTACTTAACAAAGCTCCAAGTAACACTGTAGTATGCCACTTGCTAGTAGTGCTATGTTTTATCCAGAGGAGATTAAGATGAGGTGCCAAAATCCAATTATGAAGTGGTAGAATTTCAGCACTTAATTCCCAAGTGCCACTATCAACATAAATTCACTATCCGTGTGTTTCCATAACTGTCTGCCAGGCACTGAAACTGTGACATAGCATATCTCATGTGACTTCATGGGCTCAATTAGCTCCAAATGATTGTGCATAAAATTTCCACTCATTAGGTAAAGGTGTCAACTTTGGCTGTAAGATTTCCTTGTTTTAAAAATAGCATAATTTTCTCACCTATTGTGTGCATTTCCTACACATAAAAAGTAATCTGTAGTTGCACTTTATCAGTCTGCTGAATAGTGTCAGAAAGATTATATATAACATATTTTTTGGCTCCTCTCTGTAACACATTTAATATTTTTAAAAATCTTAAGCCAAAACACTGAAGCTAGCTACGAATTCCTATACTCACTCAGAGTTAGCTAAATGTTCCATTTCTACAAGAATTATTCTAAATTTTAACACATTTTCCCAATATGAATCTTCTATGATCTCAAATGATGACATTATCATGTCATCCCAAGTTAAACAGTGACTGTATGGCATAAACTGGCCAATTTCCCAACCCTATATCTAAAAATGTTCCTAAAATAATATGTATTATTGTCTGTTTCCTGACCTTGTCAGATGAAGAACAATATTTTCTTCCCTTCCAAGGCTAACACAACACCCCTTATATACTCACAGTGTGATTTGTTTTGTATTCTCAGGAAAAGTTATCTAATATTACTCTCTACCATGAACAGTTTTCTCTCCAATGAATCTTTCTAATTCATCTATAATTCTGTGGGCAATTTTCCTTCTAAATCAATATAGTTTTTGGAAATTTTTTGTAGTATTAAACAGCTACAGTGTATTTTATTATTGTAATAATAATAATAAAATAGTAACAAAAATTATAGTGACTACCAAGTAATCATCCTCAACCTCTATTCCTTCTCCTGTTTTATTATTACATATTAGATAGTCATATTTCTTCCAAAATTGCAGTTACTACCAGTGTTTTTTAACTGTTAAAAATTTATTTTTGCTGAGCTGCAGTGGGTTCAATCCAGTCTGAGCTTCCCACAGCTTTGTTTACACTGTGAGGGGAAAACTGCCTACTCAAGCCTAAGTAATGGTGAATGCCTCTCCCTCCACCAAGATCCAGTGTCCCAGGCAGATTCACACTGCTGTGCTGGCAGCAAAAATTTCCAGCCAGTGGATCTTAGCTTGCTGGGTGACATAGGGGTGGGATCCATTGAGCTAGACCACTTGGCTCCCTGACTTCAGCCCCTTTCCAGGGGAGTGAACGATTCTGTCTCACTGGCATTCCAGGTGCCACTGGGGTATGGAAAAAACACCAAACAAACACACAAAAAAACTCCTGCAGCTGTATCAGTGTATGCCAAATGGCTGCCCAGTTTTGTGCTTGAAACCCAGAGCCCTGGTGGTGTAGGCACCGAAGAGAATCTCCTTGTCTGTGAGTTGCAAAGATTGTGGGAAAAGAGTAGTATCTGGGACAGAATTCATGATCCTCATGGCACAGTCCCTCACAGCTTCCCTTGGCTAGGGGAGGGCGTTCCCTGACCCTTTATGCTTCTGGGATGAGATGACACTCCACCCTGCTTCAGCTCACCTTCCCTGGGCTGCACCCACTGCTTAACCAGTCACAATGAGATGAGCTGGTACCTCAGTTGGAAATGCAAAAATCACCCACCTTCTGTATTGATCTTATAGGGAGCTGCAGACCAGAGCTCTTCCTATTTGGCCATCTTGCAGCCAGCTGCTGTACCCAAACAGCCTCTCTAGATTCCTCCTCTCAGAGCA
The DNA here is from genome assembly GCF_009828535.3 of Hylobates moloch. Lineage (NCBI taxonomy): Eukaryota > Metazoa > Chordata > Mammalia > Primates > Hylobatidae > Hylobates > Hylobates moloch. The sequence continues at coordinate 73,997,024 of NW_026652288.1, read as the reverse complement.
GGGAATGTCTGAAAGAAAGGCAGCAGCCCCAGTCAGTGGCTTACAGATAAAACTCATCTCCCTGGGACAGAGCACCTGGGGGAAGGGTTGGCTGTGGGTGCAGCTTCAGCAGACTTAAATGTTTTTGCCTGCCAGCTCTGAGGAGAGCAGCAGATCTCCCAACACAGCACTGGAGCTCTGCTAAGGGAGAGTCTGTCTCCTCAAGTGGGTCATTGACCCCTGTGTCTCCTGATCAGGCGGACAACTCTCAGCAGGAATTGAGACTTCTCATACAGGAGAGATCTGGCTGGCATCTGGCAGGTTCACCTCTGGGAGGAAGCTTCCAGAGGAAGAAATAGGCAGCAATCATTACTGTTCTGCAGCCTCCACTGGTGATACCCAGACAAACAGGATCTGGAGTGGATCTCCGGCAAACTCCTGCAGACATGCAGCAGAGGGGCCTGACTGTTAGAAGGAAAACTAACAAATAGAAAGCAATAGCATCAACATCAACAAAAAGGACGTCCACACAAAAACCCCATTCAAAAGTCACCAGCATCGAAGACCAAAGGTAGATAAATCCACAAAGATGACCAAAAAATGGCAAAAAGACCTAAAACTCCAAAAACCAGAACGCCTCTTCTCCTCCAAAGGATCACAACTCCTTGCCAGCAAGGGAACAAAACTGGACAGAGAATGAGTCTGACAAATTGACAGAGTAGGCTTCAAAAGGTGGGTAATAACAAACTCCTCCAAGCTAATGAAGCGTGTGCTAACCCAATGCAAGGAAGCTAAGAACACTGAAAAACGGTTAGAGGAATTGCCATCTAGAATAACCAGTTTAGAGAGGAACATAAATGACGTGATGAAGCTGAAAAACACAGCATGAGAACTTTGTGAGGCATACACAAGTATCAATAGCCAAATTGATCAAGTGAAAGAAAGGATATCAGAGATTGAAGATCAACGTAATAAAATAAAGCATGAAGACAAGATTAGATTGAAAAGAAATGAACAAAACCTCTAAGAAATATGGGACTATGTGAAAAGACTAAACCTATGTTTAATTGGTGTACCTGAAAGTGAAAGGAAGAATAGAAGCAAGTTGGAAAACACTCTTCAGGATATTTTCCAGGAGAGCATCCCAACTTAGCATGACAGGCCAACATTCAAATTCAGGAAATACAGAGAACACCACAAAGATACTCCTTGATAAGAGCAACACCAAGACACATAATCATCAGATTCACCAAGGTTGAAATGAAAGAAAAAATGTTAATGGCAGACAGAGAGAAAGGTCAGGTTACTCACAAAGGGAGGCCCATCAGACTAAAAGCAGATGTTTCTGCAGAAACCCTACAAACCAGAAGTGAGTGGGGGTCAATATTCAACCTTCTTAAAGGAAAGAACTTTCAAGCCAGAATCTCATATCCAGCCAAACTAAGCTTCATAAGTGAAGGAGAAATAAAATTCTTTACAGAAAAGCAAATGCTGAGAGATTTTGTTATCACCAGGCATACCTTACAAGAGCTCCTGAGGGAAGCACTAAATATGGAAAGGAACAACCAGTACCAGCCACTGCAAAAACACACTAAATTGTAAAGACCATCAACACTATCAAGAAACTGCATCAACTAATGCACAAAATAACCAGCTGGCATCATAAAGACAGGATCAAATTCACACATAATGATATTAACTTTAAATGCAAATGGGCTAAATGCCCCAATTAAAGGACACAGACTAGCAAATTGGATAGAGTCAAGACCAATTGGTGTGCTATATTCAGGAGACCCATCTCATGTGCAAAGACATACATAGGCTCGAAATAAAGGGATGGAGAAATATTTATCAAGTAAATGGAAAGCACACAGAAAAAGCAGGGGTTGCAATCCTAGTCTCTGATAAAACAGACTTTAACAAAGATAAAAAATGACAAAGGAGCATTACCTAATGTTAAAGGGATCAATGCAACAAGAAGAGCTAACTATCCTAAATATAAATGCACTCAATGCTGGAGCACCCAGATTCATAAAGCAAGTTCTTAAAGGACTGCAAATAGACTTAGACTCCCATACAATAATAATGGAAGATGTTAACACCCCACTGTCAATATTAGACAGATCAATGAGACAGAAAATTAACAAGCATATTCAGGATTTGAACTCAGCTCTGGAAAATCATAACAAACAGTCTGTCAGGCCACAGTACAATCAAATTATAACTGAGGTTTAAAAAACTCTCTAAAAACCACACAACTACATGGAAAATGAACAACCTGCTCCTAAATGACTGCTGGGTAAATAACAAAATTAAGGCAGCAATAAAGGAGTTTTTTTAAATCAATGAGAATGAAGACACAACATAGCAGAATTTCTGGGACACAGCTAAAGCAATGTGTACAGAAAAACTTATACCACTAAATACCCACAAGAGAAAGAGGAAAAGATCTAACAGCATCACCCTAACATCACAATTAAAAGAACTAGAGAAGCAAGAGCAAACAAATTCAAAAGCTAGCAGAAGACAAGAAATAACTAAGATCAGAGCAGAACTGAAAGAGAGACAAAAAACCCCTTCAAAAATCAAAGAATCCAGGAACTGTTTTTTTTTTGAAAACATTAACAAAATAGATAAACTGCTAGCTAGACTAATAAAGAAGAAAAGAGAGAAGAATCAAATAGATGAAATATAAAATGATAAAGGGGATATCACAATTGATTCCACAGAAATAAAAACTACCATCAGAGAATACTATAAACACCTCTACACAAATAAACTAGAAAATCTAGAAGAAATGAATAAATTCCTGGACACAAACACCTTCCAAGGATAAACAAGGAAGAAGTCGAATCCCTGAATAGACCAATAACAAGTTTTGAAATTGAGGCAGTAATTAATAGCCTACAAACCAAAAAAAAGCCCAGAACCAGGAGGATTCACACCCGAATTCTACAAGAGGTACAAAAAGGAGCTGACACTATTACTTCTGAAACTATCCCAACAATAGAAAAAGAGGGACTCCTCCCTATCTCCTTTTGTAAGGCCAGCATCATCGTGATACTCAAACCTGACAGAGACACAACAAAAAAAGAAAATTTCAGATCAATATCCCTGATGAACATCGATGTGAAAATCCTCAATAAAATACAGTCAAACCAAATCCAGCAGCACATCCAAAAGCTTATACACCATGATCAAGTCGGCTTCATACCTGGGATGAAAGGCTAGTTCAGCACATGCAAATCAATAAACATAATTTATCCCATAAACAGAACCAATCACAAAACCACATGATTATCTCAATAGATGCAGAAAAGGCTTTCAATAAAATTCAACACCCCTTCATGCTGAAATCTCTCAATAAGCTAGGTATTGATGGAACGTATCTGGAAATAACAAGAGCTATTTATGACAAACCCACAGCCAGTATCATACTGATATGGCAAAAGCTGGAAGCATTCCCTTTGAAAACCAGAACAGACGAGGATGTCCTCTCTCACCACTCCTATTAGACATAGTATTGGAAGTTCTGGCCAGGGCAATCAGGCAAGAGAAAAAAAATAAAGTGTATTCAAATATGAAGAGAATAAGTCAAATTATCTCTGTTTGCAGATGTCATGATTGTATATTTAGAAAACCCCATCGTCTCAGCCCAAAATCTCCTTAAGCTGATAAGCAGCTTCAGGAAAGTTTCAGGATACAAAATCAATGTGCAAAAATCACAAGCATTCCTATACACCAATAATAAACAAAACAGAGATCCCAATCATGAATGAACTCCCATTCACAATTGCTACACAGAGAATAATATACCTAGGAATACAACCTACAAGAAATGTGAAGGACCTCTTCAAGGAGAACTACAAACCACTGCTCAAGGAAATAAGTGAGGACACAAACAAATGGAAAAATATTCCATACTCATGGATAGGAAGAATTAATGTGAAAATGACCATGCTGCTCAAAGTGATTTATAGACTAAATACTGTCCCCATCAATCTACCATTGACTTTTTTCACAGAAATAGAAAAAACTACTTTAAATTTCATATGGATCCAAAAAAGAACCCATATTGCCAAGACAATCTGAAGCAAAAAGAACAAAGTTGTAGGCATCACCCTACCTGACTTCAAACTATATTACAAGGCTACAGTAACCAAAACAGCATGGTAGTGGTACCAAAACAGATATACAGACCAATGGAACTAAACAGAAACCTCAGAAATAACACCACACATCAACAACCATCTGACATTTGACAAACTTGACATAAATAAGAAATGGGGACAGGATTCCCTATTTAATAAATGGTGTTGGGAAAACTTGCTGTGCTTCTGGTGTTATATCTGAAAATTAATTATCAAGTCAAAGTCATTAAGATCCACTATGTTTTCTTCAGATAGTTTTATAGGTGTATATTTTACATTTCAGTTTATGATCTGTTTTGAGTAAATTTTGGTACAATGTGTCAGCTACATAGCAAAGTTCCTTTATTTTTGCATAGGAAATCCCAACTGTTGTAACACCATTTGATGAAAATATTTTCCTTCCTCCATTGTTTGGGTCTAATTCTAAACTCTAGTTTTTCCGTTGATCTATCCTTTTATCTCTACCAGACTATATCAATTACCATAGATTTATATTATTCTTAAATTCAGATATTATGAATCCCCAAGCCTGTTTTTATTTGTTAATTTTCAGAGTTGTTTTGGCTATTCTAGTTCCTTTGACATTCCATATAAATTTTAGAAAAAGTTTCTTAAAGTCTGCAAAAAAGTTTGCTGGAATTTTGATTGAAATTGTGTTGAATGTATAAATCAAATTAAAGACAAGATTATCCTAACAATATTAAGTGTTTAATCCATTGACAAGGGCTTATTTAGATCTTCTTTATTTCATTGATCACAATTTTGTAGTTTTCCACATATAGATCCTGCCCGTTTACTTTTTGATTTATACAAAAGTAGTTTATTTTTGAATATATAGTAATTTTCTTTTAAATTCTATATTTCAGTTGTTCACTAGTTATATAAAAAAGGCAATTGACTTTTGTGTATTGTCTTTTCTCTGCAGCAGTGCTAAATTCATTTATAAATGCCAAGATTTTTTTATATATAGCTTATTAGGAATTTTCTACATAAATGATTATGTCATCCGAGGATAAATATAATTCATGTATGCTTTTTCTTTTTCTATGTTTATATATATGCACAAAAAAACCCTAAATATATACGTATGTGTGTGTGTGTGTGTATAGCTTTCTACGATTTTCTGTTTTAACATCCTTGGCGTATCTTTCCAGTATAATCATACCATGAACATACAGCTTTCCCTTCACAGATAATAACTTTGAGACATATGTTTTTTGTAAGGTAATTATAAATTTTTAAAAGAAGTTTCATATAGTCTATAAACACTTATTTGTTCCTATTTCTGTTATCAATAAATGTATGGAAACCTGTAATCAAGTGCTATTATTTACTGAAATACAAGGAGTTTTGTCTAGAGCCTTCTGTTTGTCGCACAGAAAGCCAATCCTTGTGGCAATGAATGCTGCTAAGGAAGAAGGCTTTAATTAGGTGTTGCAGATGAGAAGATGGGAGATCATTCTCAAATTTGTTTCCCTAACCAACTAAAATCAGAGGTTCATATAGCAGGGATAAAATGTAACTACATGCAGGAAAACAGGAATTAGGGAGGGGCAAGAAAAAGAAATGCATCAAAAAGAAGTAGGTGGTAACTTAGACAATCATGATGAGTGAGGGGTTGGTGTCTTCTTGTCCAGATGCAATGATCTGGTAAGTTTCAGTTCTTTGATACTATTTGGGAGGCCTGGGGGTGGGTTTTCTGAGAAAATAACTCAATAAGACAAATAAAACTTTCCCCAGTTACAAAAATGGGAGGATTGATTTCTATGCTTATTCAAAATAAACCATAAGCTGGGTTCAGTGGTTCACACCTGTAATTCAAGCACTTTGGGAGGCCAAGGAAAATGGAAGACTTGAGGCCAGATGTTTAAGAACAGCCTGGCCAACAGGGAGCAACCCCATCTCTACTGAAGGATACAAAAATTAGCCAGGTGTTGTGGCACACACCTATAGTCCCAGCTACTCTAGAGGCTGAGGCAGGAGAATCACTTAAACCCAGGAGGCGAAGATTGCAGTGAGTCATGATCACTCCAGTGTATTCCGGCCTGGGCAACAGAGCAAGACTCTGTCTCAAAAAAAAAAAAAAGAAGAAGAAGAAGAAGAAGAAGAAGAAGAAGA
>NW_026652288.1:73840706-73990676 GCF_009828535.3 Hylobates moloch | reverse complement strand
AAGAAGAAGAAGAAGAAGAAGAAGAAGAAGAAGAAGAAGAAGAAGAAGAAGAAGAAGAAGAAGAAGAAGAGAAAAAAAGAAAGAAACCATCCATAAACAGTTCATCAGTCCTATGGGAAAATTGAGCCAGTTTTAAAACTTACCCACTAGTCCCATAGACAGTTTATTGTGGATAAACATAGAAATTGACCTTCCTGATCTTAAAGCTTAAAACTGATATTTATTTTATCTGAGTTCCTTCCTTAGGAAATGACCTTCAGTGCTCTAAAAAAAAGTATCAAAGAACTGAAACTCATCAGATCACGACAACCAAACTAAAAGATTTTGGACCCCTCATTCATCATGATTGCTCCCTTGACCCTCCACAGTTCCTTCTTTCTTACACATTTGTACATTTTTTTCCTACTACATAAACTTCTAGTTTTAGTTAGCCATGGAGATGGAATTGAGACTGAGCTCCCATCTCCTTGGCTGCAGTACCCAATTAAAGCCTTCTTCCTTAGCAATACTCATCATCTCAGCGATTGGCTTTCTGTGAGATGAGCAGTAGGACCTAAACCAAACCCCTAGTGTTCTGGTCACAGTATCACTATTACTGTACTTACATTGCCTAATTGCTAGTTAAAAGTAGATCAAATTGGCCGGGTGCAGTGGCTCATGCCTGTAATCCTAGCATCTTGGGAGGCCAAGGCGAGTGGATCCCCTGAAGTCAGGAGTTCGAGACCAGCCTGGCCAACATGGTGAAACCCCATCTCTACTAAAAATATAAAAACTAGCTGGGCGTGATGGTGGGCACCTGTAATCCCAGCTACTCAAGTGGCTGAGGCAGGAGAATTGCTTGAATATAGGAGACGGAGGTTGCAGTGAGCTGACATGGTGCCACTGCACTCCAGCCTTGGCGACAGAGACTCCATCTCAAAAAAGAAAAAAAAAAAGAAAAAAAAAGTAGAATGAATTAATTCCAGGGTTGGAATAACAGCAATTATAACTGAAAGAAATACAGAGAAGAAATAGTAGATGATGCTAACAAAAGGCACCATAGACATAATGTCTCCTGTAATAGTGCCACCCCTTCTTCTTTCCATATGTAGTTCTTGTTTTAGACACAAATGAGAAACTACTTTTTTGATAAAGAATTTATTTTTTAATTAATTCTTCTACACATAATTCTACTTGGCTTAATCACCTTTCTTTATGAAAAACTCACTTTCTGGTAATTAGCACCATACAATTTTAAAATTGTTTGTCAGATTAAGAACCATTTTGTTGTTAGAAAATGACTTAAACAGGCTTGATTAAGAAACGTAATTTGTTAGTCTATGTAACAAGAAAGTCCAGAGATATATTTAAATTTAAACATAGTTTGACTCCAACGTTATACATAACAAAGAATTCTAATTCTCGAAAACATTTCTAGATCTTCCACTTTCCACATATGGATCTGGCCTGAGGATGACTTCCCAAAAATGGCAGAAGCAATTTCAGAAATCGAATCAAAAATGAGTGTTTTTGCTTTTGTATGGATTACTTTGAAAGTATTACCTTAAAAAAAAAAGTTTTCCCTTTTCTATTCTGGTTATATACCCTGAGCTTTACTATGAACCAGTTTAGGTAAATTTCCTGTAAGGGTAATGGGGTTATAGTGATTTCATGGGTCAGTCAAGGTCTATCCTTACAGCTGAGGGTGATTTTTAACTACCTACACAGCATTATAGAAGAATAAAGTAAAACAGAAAAAGCTGGAAGTTCAGGGGAATAGACTGAACTGAAAAAAAACAAAACAAAACAAAACAAAAAGCTCACTGAGTGGTCAGACTTAATTGCTGAATTGGTTTCACTTGACTAGATTTTAAATTTGAAACTCAAGGGATCTGAGATTTAATTGATAAAAAAATAGAAGTTTAAATTTATGTAAAAAAACGAGAATACACATGCAACCTAAATTGTCATATTATAAGATACTGTAAGTCAATTCTGAAATTTACATTGGAATAATACAGAGTATGGAAGACTTAGAAACACTGAACAACTATAAAATAACTTTTAACATGTTGCACATCTCTAAAGCTTACGATTCAAACAGATTTTGTAAATAAATTAATATTATTAATATTTTCCAGGAGATATTTACTACTTGAGGCTTGATGTGATTGTTTAAACGCTAAATGGGGGAAAATGGCAGATAGGAGACAGGACAAACATACAGCTTCCACTTGGAGGAACAGAAGAGCATGTGGAGACTCACACCACGAACTTTTGCCTTAAGAACCACTGCAGGAATGTGCCAGGAAGATCAGCTCACAGGTCTTGTGAAAGATGGGGTTTGCCTTTGCAAGCTCTATGAGACTGCTTCAAAATTGAGTTTCCAAAGTGTGAAAAGGGAAAACCTGCTTCCAAACACACATCCCTACTGGGGAACCTGAAAATCCGGATCACAGGAGAAGGATTTAAACTTACCCAGAGTTGAAACAGATTTAGGGAGCCAAACAAAATATTAAAGTAGAAGAAGTAGTGGAAGGAGTGCTGGAGGCACTCCTAGTCTCCAGCTCAAGCCCAGGGAAGCCATCCCTGACTTTATCTCACAGGGGTTCTTGGGGAAGGCAGCCAGCAGAACTAGGGAGGGGTCACAGGATAAATGAAGCTTCCAAGGGGACTTTGTAATAATTTCAATTGAGCATGAATTTTCTTGAGCAGAATTTGGTGGTTGAGGGAAGCACAGGAGCTGTGGCCGATGGCATTGACAGGTAAGGACAGGCGAAGCCTGAAAGCCATGCTTGCTTTCTCAGTGAGGAGGCTTGTAGCCTGGAGCAAATTCTGAGCCCTGCACACGGGCTGCTTGTCTATAAACTTGACACTGTTGGTGGTTCACAATGGGAATAAGACAGGCCTTGCTGGCTGCATGGGTGAGGTTGTCACTGCTGGCTTCCTCCCCGCTCCCTGGTGACCTGTATAATGCAGCACAGGAAGCCATAATCCCCCTTGGAACATAATTATATTAGCCTGAGAACCACCCCTGCATCCCCCACAGTGTCTGCATCAAGCCCTGCCCAGGGAGCGCCTGAGCTCAGACTCTGCCCCAACCTGATGGTTTTTCACTGCCCACCCTGGTTGCCAAACACAAAAGACATAAACATTTGAGAGTTTTATGTATCTGCCTATCACCTGAGAAACTCCAATTCTTATCTTGGCCAACTTAGGGCAAATTTATATCCACCTTCTATTACCACAGCTGGGGCTCTCTTGTAAGTGCTACCTTCTGACTGGAGGCCAACCAACTCAAGCTATTACAGCAACTCATGACAGAATAACTCTGCTTTAAGAAAAGAGAAAATGTCAGTTAACTCCACTGCGTGCAACATCCTGGCTAAGCAGAGGTCCTGAGTCTAGACTAGCCAACATGGTGAGACCCTATTTCTACTAAAACTACAAAAATTAGCTAAGCACAGTGGCACACACCTGTAATCCTAGCTACTCTGGGATTACAGGAGTAATCTTGTAATCACGAGACTGAGGCAAGCATGAGACTGAGGCATGAGAATCGCTTGAGCCCAGGAGGGGGAGTTTGCAGTGGGCCAAGATCATGCCACTGTACTCCAGTCTGGGTGACAGTCAGACTCTGTCTCAGGAAAAAAAAAAAAAAGAAAAAGAAATTCAACAAAGAACCAACGGACTTAAATTATTCCTTAGAGCAAATGAATTTAACAGATATTTAAAGAACGTTCTACCCAACCCAACAAATGCAGAATATACATTATTTTCATCAACACATCGAACATTCTCCAAAACAGAGCATATGATAGGCCACAAAACAAATCTCAATAAATTTAAGAAAATCAAAGTTACATCAAGTACCCTTTCAGAACACAGTGAAATAAAATTGGAAATTAACTACAAAAGGGACTCTCAAAATGATACAAATACAAGGACATTAAATAGTCTGCTCCGGAATGATCTTTGAGTTAACAATGAAATCAAGATGGAAATTAAAAACTACTTTAAACTGAAGATATTATTGACACAACCTACAAAAAAACAACAGGATACAGCAAAAATGGTGCTAAAAGTTCACAGCATTAAATGCCCACATATAAAAAGTCTGAAAGAGCACAAATGGACAATCTAAGGTCACACCTTCAGGAATTGGAGAAAGAAGAACAAACCAAACCCAAACCCAGCAGAAGAAAAGACATAGCAAATATCAGAAAAGAACTAATAAAATTGAAACAAAAAAATACAAAAGGTAAATGAAACAAAACAGGGTTTTGAAAAAATAAACAAATTTATAGACCATTAACAAGATTAACCAAGAAAAGAAGAGAGAAGGTCTAAATAAGCTAGATTAGAAATGAAATGGGAGATGTTACAACTGATACCACAGAAATAAAAAAGACCATTCAAAGTTACTATGAACACTTTCGGGCTCACAAACTAGAAAACCTACAGAAGATGGAAAAATTCCTGGAAATGTACAATTCTCTTAGGTTAAACAAAAAAGAAATAGAAACCCTGAGCAGGCCCACAGCAAGTAGAGAGATTAAAACAGTAATAAAAAAAATTGCCAACAAAAGAGTCCAGCTGAATTCTAAGAGACGTTCAAAAAAGAATTAGTACCAATATTACTGAAACTATACCAACAGACAGACAAAGAGATAATTCTTTCTAAATTTTCCTATGGAGCATGTATCACCCCAATACCAAAGCCAGGAAAGAAGGTAAGAAAACAAGTAAACTACAGAGCAATATCCCTGTTGAACATAGATGCAAAAATCCTCAACAAAATATTAAGTTTGTGCAAATGTAATTGCTGTTTTTGTTATAATGGCAAAATCTGCAATTACATTTGCACCAACATAATAGCAGTCAACCAAATCCAACAGCATATCAAAAAGATAACCCACTATATCAAGTGGGTTTTATACCAGGGATACAGGGGCGGTTTAACATATACAATTCAATAAATGTTATACAAATCAGCATGGAAGGGAAGTACCTTAAAGTAATAAAAGCCATCTATGCCAAACCCACAACCAACATTATACTGATAGGGAAAGGTTAAAAGCATTCCCTCTGAGACCTGGAACAAGACAAGGATGCCCACTCTCACCACTACTATGTAACATAGTACTGGAAGTCCTAGCCAAAGTATCAGACAAAAGAAATAAAGGACACCCTAACTGGTAAAGAGGAAATCGAATTGTCCCTGTTTGTCAATCACATGATTGTATACTTTAAAAATCCTAAAGACTTAGCCAAAAAGCTCCTAAAACTGGTAAATTAATTCAGTAAAGTTTCAGGATACAAAATTAATGTACACAAATCAGTAGCTGTGGTCTAAATCAACAGCACCCAAGGTGAGAATCAAATAAAAAACACAACCCCTTTCACAATAGCTGCAAAAACAAAACAAAACAAAACAAAAAAACACTTCCAATACATATAACCAAGGAGGGGAAAGACCTCTACAAGGAAAACTAAAAAACAATGCTAAAAGAAATCATAGAAAACACAAACAAATTGAAAAACATCCCATGCTCATAGATGGGTAGAATCAGTAATGTGAAAATGACCATACTGCCAAAAGCAATCTATAAGTTCAATGCAATTCTTATCAAACTACTACCATCCTTCTTCACAAAACTAGAAAAAAATTCTAAAATTTATGCAGAGCCAGAAAAGAGCCTGCATAACCAAAACAAGACTAAGCAAAAAGAACAAATCTGGATGCATCACATTACCTGACTTCATACTATACTAAAAGGCCATAGTCACCAAAACAGCATAATACCGGTATAAAAAACAGGCATACCAACCGATGAAACAGAATAGAAAAACCCAGAAATAAAGCCAAACACTTACAGTAAACTGATCTTTGACAAAGCAAAAAAATAAAAAATAAAAAAATAAGTGGGGAAAGGACACCCTATTCAACAAATAGTGTTGGCATAATTGGAATAACAGCTTTAATAACAAAAATTTTTTAAATTACTTAGTAAAACATAGTAGGTCCCTCAGTATTTACTGGAAAATCTGGGGCTCAAAGTTGAGAAGAAATAATAGAAACCTTCTGCTTTCTCCTAGGCACAAAGTAGGACAAAATTTCATTGACTTTTACATGTATGTATGACTGTTGGGAAGGCCAGAAAGAAAGAAATGAAAATTCTTGCAAAGTTTTTTTTTATTGTTGGCTTAAGTGAAAAACTGAAAAGGTTCTTGAGGACCTTGCTAGAATTGAAGTTCCTATATATGGTATTTACAAATATCTAGAGAATCTCAAGACTTGAAAACAATTTAGAGCTTATTTATTTTTTTATTCAATTCTGAAGTTATTTTATTGTCTGATTAAATAAGCAAACTTTAAAATTATCTGCAAAACTGTTATATAATCTCTAACATAAAATTTCTTTTGGTAGGTAAGATAATTTTAACTTTTTGAAGTACATCTGTTGTGTAAACACTATGAGCTAACAGTGGGAACACTTTGTGTCATTTAGTGAAATGAGTAATCCACAGCAAGATGTCAATGTTTTTATGAGACTAGTACTGTGAGTAATTACTGCTTGGCTACAGTATCTTGAAAATATTAAGCGTTTCATATACAAACAAAATTGCAAATTTTATATTCATTTACAGAATCACTTTAACATTTTCAGCTCATACTACAACAGATATCAGAGATGAAAGAATAAACAAAAAAGATAAAACAACTTTCAAAACCTTTTCAAATGTCAAGTTCACTTGGACATGTCTAAGAAATTGCATTGTTTTGTTTTGTTAGTGGGATTGATTAGAGCAGCTCTATGTCGTACTAATAGATTTCAACCTATACAGCTATTTTCCTAAATAATATTTTTGTGTGTTTATGTAAAAAAGTCTCCAATAATTTAAAACGTACTAAATAATAATTAGTAAATGAACCCTTTCAGGAGAGTTTATTCTACAAAAACTCCCGAAAGGGTTCATTTACTAATTGCTCTACATTACCACCAGATGGCTGAAAACAGCTGATCAACATTATTCAAAGCATTTTTCCTAAAACAAGTAACATTTTTCTAAGTAACATATACTGAAATTAATTTAGCTTTAATTTAAGCATGGTAAAGTATATTCATTCTTTAGATATTTGCTGAATTACTAATTTCTGTTTTTATAAAAAAGCCAGCATCTTTCAGATTATATATAATGGCAAGGAAAAGTTCTAGAACTAAATGCTAAAACATAACTAAGTCATTTAGAAATGTTGTTATATCCATTAATCTTATTATTATTATTTTCAGGAGCTGCATTTAGCCCTATCATAATACTGAAGCCAAAATTTTGCTATTCTATGCCTGTCAAATGTTTCCTTTCTATAATCAAGGAAAAATGTAGAAAATGTGCCCAATGTTTTATCTGCCTATTAATTCAACACACATTTATTTCACATCCACTTATGTCAAGTGTCTACTTGCTATTAGTCCAAGATGAAGTAAATACAGTTTTTACCTTCAAATGACTCACAATTTAGTGAAACTAATACTGTGGAAAATTACAATTAAAATATAAGCAAAGTTACTTTGGGCAAGTGAAGCATGCTTTCAAAGCCCAGAGTATAATTATCTTGAAGGCTTTCTGCAGGACTAACAATTTAATTGAAAGATAAATAAAAATAGGAGTTAGCCTAAACAAGAGGAATGAAGTAAGATATATCAAGTCACAGGCATGGGACAGTCACGGTTAAAGCAAAGAGATGAGATAGATCATGAAACATTCAGAGATTTGTAAGTTACTATGTAGAGTTGGAATGTGAGAGCACTGAAGAAGGCAAGAAATACTATGCCGAAAGTCTTGTCACTTAGAGCTTATGCCTTTTGTATAACAAAAGCATTGTGAGGTGTTCTAAAAAGATTAAGCTGTATATTAAGAGCATGAAGATTTACTAGTATCTTGAAATAATACTTATTTAAAACAAGAATAATAATAATTAGAGGAAATAACTGTTGCAAAAATGACATTTAGGAAAATATGTCATTATTTGGTGCAATAGGATGATGGCTTGAATTGGGGTTGGTTACCAGGTGGGTATATACAATTAGATAATTTAGAAAGAAATAAAAGACAGAATTTATATGTCCTAGCACCTAGCAATAGTATATCAACTCTCTAGTTTCTGTCATAAGCTAGGGAATGGATATCGCTAATCATTGAGAACCACCCCCCACTACCCACCAATAAAAAGGAAAGATTTAGGGACAAAGATACGGAGGTCATATTTATCATCTCTGCTTTTCTCAAAGTTACAACAAGTGACCCTTTCTCCATACATTCCCTTCGCTATTATCTGCTTTCTCTTTCCGTAACTGTTATTACTTGGATGTCATCTTCCTTGGTTGATTTTTAAATTTACTATCTGGCCTACTTCTTAATGTTTTGTATTTATGACACTTTATGATAAATATACAACCTATTGGATATAATAAAACAATATTTATTTGATGCTGTTTTCGCAAAAAAAGGACTGTATACTGCACATAAAGCTAACATATCTAGATAAAGTAATATCTTGTTAAAAAGCATTGTGCAAAGCGTACTTATTGCTTGATCTTCAGACAATGGTTCAGAAAATCTGATTTCATTATCTGTTATATTTTCCTTGGACATAGTATCTTTTATGATTCACATCCAAAAAAGTGTAAAGCATTTTATGTTATACAGACAAAATGATTAATAGTTTATAAGAACTGATAAAATAAAAATTATAACTCAACAAAATAACATCTTAGATATTCTGGCCAAAAATTATTTTCAACTCCAAATTCTTTACCCATTCAAAAATTAAAATAAAGACATATTAAAATTTAAACAAAAATTGCTCTACTATGAAACCTGACTAAATGTCCACTTTACCTTGTATTTAAACTGTAAAATAAATCACAGAATTCAGGAACTAAGAAATAATTGTTCTAAACAGAGTTCTACAGGTTTCTACATAAATGGGAACAACAGGAAACCTTAGGATGAGATATCAAGGAATTTTCTTATGGCAACTGAGCAGTAGTCCTAGTGATCTAACAGAGCTGATACAAGCAGGTAGATGGAGCTTGCAAACTGATGAGTCTCTGACGAAAAAACAGAACTGATATGCCTTGAATACAGAAAATGTTATTGATGGAATTTATATTCAATTGAATACAGAAAATGTTACTGATGGAATTGATATTCAACAGAGAAGTAAAGAAATTGGGGAGAAGGGCCGGGCGCTGTGGCTCACGCTTGTAATCCCAGCACTTTGGGAGGCCGAGGCGGGCGGATCACGAGGTCAGGAGATCGACACCACGGTGAAACCCCGTCTCTACCAAAAATACAAAAAAATTATTAGCCGGGCGTGGTGGCGGGCGCCTGTAGTCCCAGCTACCCAGAGAGGCTGAGGCAGGAGAATGGCATGAACCCGGGAGGCGGAGGTTGCAGTGAGCCAAGATCGCGCCACTGCACTCCAGCCTGGGCGACAGAGCAAGACTCCGTCTCAAAAAAAAAAAAAAAAAAGAAATTGGGAGAAAATGAGATAATCTCTAAGAAAATTTGACATATGGAACAAAAACAGTGTTTTCAGTAAATCTATAAACTAAAATAGATCATAAAAATTAATTCATTAAAATTTAGCTTGCAAAGAGGAAGTATACATGATTAACAATATTTTACCCAGTGACATCTCAATACAATCTTTCTCCATAGACTCTGTAGAAGGTAATTATTTAGTTTTGGCCATAGCTCCTCCAGTTAGCAAACTGCTGTCACTGGCAACCAGGTTCTGCTGCCTAACCTTTTCCCTTCCCCAAATATGGATGTCTGAACTGAAATGAATACATCATCTAAAGAAGTCAGTTCCCCTTTATCTGAGAATTTGAGTGAGACCCAGAGAATGCAGAATTAAGTCTTGTATCAAATCAGTGGCAGAACGTCTTAGCTTTATAGCTATCTCTCAATTTCCCCGCAGTTTTTTAAAATTCCTTATTTTCCAGAACACTATTTACTCCCTCACATTGAATAATAGAAGATACACCAGGATCCTTCCAATGTATTCTCATTTTTTGCTTATAATTTTTGAAAGTTCTGGACAATAATACTCAGAATTGTTTCTTTCAAAGGATTCTGCAATTACTCAGAGGAACTGAAGAGGATAGAAAAGACAGCCTTGGGTAGAAAAGATCATCTTGTATCATCTACACCACCCTTCTACCACCCCTGACAGCACCTGTGTGGTGCAGAAAGAAAATCTGTGCATTTGTGGAAGAGAGAGCAGTTATTAAGGGACTTTTCTTTGGAACTCAGTGCTGCCCTATTATAGCAGAAAGCAACATAGGGCAGAACTCAGCCAGTAACCATGAAGAGAACACTTAGACCAGCCCTAGGCAGAGGAGAATCCCCCGTCCTAGTTGTCAGAACCTGAGTATCAGCAAGCCACATCACCCTGGGCTAAAGTGCCATGGGGTTCTAAATAAACTTGACAGACAGTCTAAACAACAAGGACTACAATCCCTGGGCAATTCCTGGTGCTGTGCTGGGCTCAGAGCCAGTAGACTTAGGGTACACATGACCAAGTAAGATATCAACCAGGGCAGACAAGGAAGTGCTGGCATCACACCTTTTCCAACCCCAGGCAGTGAAGCTCACAGTTCCAGGAGAGACTCATTTGGTCTACTTGAGGAGAAGAGAGGAGGGGAGAGAAGACGAGAGGGGAGATTAAGGAGGATTTTTTCTTGCAAATTAGTTACAAGCTCAGTCACAGTAGAATAGGGCACCAGGCAGAGTCCCGAGGTACCCATTCCAACCCTACCTCCTGGACAACATTTTTAAACACACTCTAGGCCAGAAGGGAACCCATTGCCTTGAAGGGAAGGACTTCATCCTGGCAGAATGTATTACCTGCTGACTATAGAGCCCATAGGCCCTCAATAATCAGCAGTGGTTGCCAGGCAGTACTGGTTGTAGGACTTTGGTAAGAATCAGAGCAGTGCTGGTTTCAGTGGTGATCCAGCACATTCCTAGCTGTGATGACTTCAGGAAAAGACCCATTCTGATTCAGAAAAGGAGAGGAGGGAGTAAAATGAATTTTGTCTTGTTGTTTGAGTACCAGCTCTGCTACAGTGGGTTTGAGCACCAAGGGAGCTCCTGGGGTCCTTGATTCCAGGCCTTTGCTTCTGAATGGCATTTTTAGACATGCCTTGGGCCAGAGGGAAGTCCAGTTCCCTAAAGGGAGAGAATCATGACTGGCAGCATTCACCACAAGCTGACTAAAGAACCAATGGGCCTTGAGTGAACATCAGCAGTAGCCAGGCAGTACTTACCATAGCCCTTGAGTGCAGTGGTCACAGGGAAAACTTGTCTGCCTTAGGAAAGAGGAGGAATTAGTGGGAAGAACTTTGTCTTGTGGCTTGAGTGTCAGCTTAGCCACAGTAGAATAGAGCACCAGGTAGATTCCTAAGGTTTTTGACTCCAAGCCTGGCTCCTGGACAGCATCTTCAGACCCTCCAGGCTAGTGGAATCTTGCCATACTAAGGGAAGGACAAAAGCATGGTTTATTTAGCCACTTGCTGATTGTAGAGCCTTTAGAAATTGAGTAAACATAGGCAGTAGCCAGGCAGTGGTTGCTGTGGACATTAGGCATGACCCAGTGCTGTGCCGGCTTCAGGTATGACAGCAGTCCTAGTGGTGACAGCCACAAGAGTGGTTGTGCCACCCATTTTCCAGCTCTGGAGAGCTCAGTACATACAGCATATCTGTCTGGGGGAAAGTAAGTAAAGGAAGAGAACAAGAATCTTTTCACGGTAATCCAGAGAATTCTTTCAGATTCTAACCAATACCACATAGGTGATACTTCTGTGAATCTGCAATACAATATTACCAGACTTGGGGTAAAAACTAAAGCATATGAACCTGTAGTGACTAAAAAATGAAATCACCCACTAAAGTCCTTTGCATATTGGAAAGCCTTCCCAAGAAGAATGGATCCAAACAATCCCAGACTGTGAAGACTACAGGTAATACCTAACTCCTCAATGCCCAGACACCAACAAACATCAAGACCATCCAGAAAAACATGACCTCACCATATGAATTTAATAATGCACAAATGACAAAATCCAGAGGGTGGGGGTCAGAAATATGTGATATTTCAGACAGAGAACTCAAAACATAGCTGATTTGAGAAAGCTCAGTGAAATCCAAGATAATACTTCGAGTGGAAGCAGAAATTACCAAGCAGAAGAAAGAATTAGAGAGCTTGAAGATAGGCTGATGAAAAATACATAGTAAGAGGAAAGAAAAGTAGTAAGGAGGAACAAAAGCATAAAGAAGTAAAAAGAATTAAACACGCCTACTGTCTAGAAAATAGCTTCCACAGGGAAAAATCTAAGAGGTATTGGCCTTAAAGAGGAAGAAGACATAGAGGTTGAAGTATTAATACCCTGCTAAAAGAAAGGCAGAAAGAAAGGAAAATGAGAAGAGGAGACGACAAAACACCCAGAAAACAAAAAACAAAATGGTAGGACTAAGTCTTCACTTATCAATAACAATGATTGTAAGTAGACTAAACTCTCCCATCAAAAGACATAGAGTGATTAAATGGATAAAAAACAAGACCCAGTGATCTGTTACCTACAAGAAACACTTCATCTATAAAGACACACATACACTGAAAATGGAGAGATAGAAAGAGATATTCCATGCAAATGGAAACCAAAAAAGGGCAGGAGTATTTATGCTTATATCAGACAAAATAGATTTCAAGGCAAAAAATATAAAATCAGAAAAAAAGTTACTGTATAATTATAAAGTGGCGAATTCAGCAAGATAATATAACAATTCTAGGTAGGTATGTACTCAATGATGGAGCACCCAGATGCATAAAACAAATATTATTAGAGCTAAAGAGAGAGACACCAATACAATAATAGCTGTAGATTTCAATCAGCAGATACAGATCATCCAGACAGAAAATCAACAAAGACACATGGGACTTAATCTACACTGCAGAACAAATGGACATAAGAAATATTTACAAACCATTTTTACCACTGGCTGTGAAATACACATTCTTCTCCTGAGGACATGAATCATTCTGAAGGATAGCCAATATGTTACACCACCAAACAAATCTTTAAAAAATAAAATAATAAAATCACATCCAAATATCTTATCTGGCAACTATAAAATAAAACTAGGAATCAAAAAGTTAAGTTTGAAACTATACAAACACATGGAAATTAAATAAGTTCATGAAAGACAGTGGGCCAATGAGGAAATTAAGATAAAAATTTAACATATTTGAAACAAATGATAATAAAAACCCTATGGAATACCTATGGAATGTAGCAAAAGCCTATGGAATATAGAAAAAGCAGTACTAAGATGAAAGTTTATTGCTATAATTACCTACATCTAAAAGTACAGGAAAACTTCAAATAATCTAATAATGCATCTAATAATGCACATAGAAAAGTGAAAGAAATCCAAACCCAATGTTAAAAGAAAAGTAACAGTAAAGATCAGAGCAGAAATAAACAAAATCAAAACGTGAATATTACGATACATAAGATCAATGAAATGAAAAGATAAACAAAATTGTGTTTTTTCGAAAAGATAAACAAAATCGACATATCTTTAGCCAGATGAAAAAACATAGAAAACCCAAATTAATAAAAATCAGAAATAAAAACTGAGATATTACAACCAATATCACAGAAATTCAAAGCTTTATTAGAGGGTACTATGAACAATTATATTTCAATAAACTGGAAAACCTAGACAAAAATAGATGAATTACTAGTCATATACAATGTACCAAGATTAAACCATGAAGAAATTAAAAAAAAAAACTGAACATACCAATAAAAGTAACAAGATCAAACCTGTCAAAAAAAAAATCTCCCAGTAAAAAAAAGCAAAACAAAAAATCAGCATACAAAAATCAGTAGACTTTCTATAGGCTAACAGTGAAAAATCTAACCAAATTTTTAAAATTCCATTTACAATGGTGACAAAAAATAAAATATCTCAGAATAAACTTAACTAAAGAAGTAAAAGATATCCACAATAAAAATACAAAACTTTGATGCAAGAAATTGAAGAGGACACAAAAAAATGGAAAAATATTCCATGTTAATGTACTGAAAATCAATATTGTTAAAATGTCTATACTACCTAAAGCAATCTACAGATTCAATGCCACCCCTATCAAAATACTAATGACAGTTTCACAGAAATAGACAAAAAATTCCTAAAATGTATATGGAACCACAAAACCCAAAAATAGGAAAAGTGGTCCTGAAGAAAAATAACAAACCTGGAGGAATCACATTACCTGACTTCACATTGTACTACCCAGCTATAGTAACCAAAGCAACATGGTCCTGGCATAACAGCAGACAAAAAGACCAATGGAGCAGAACAGAGACCCCCAAATAACTCCATACATTGAGAAAAAAAAATCTCTTCAATAAATGGTGCTGGGAAAACTGTATATCCATATGGAAAAGAATGAAATCAATTCCCTATCTCCTGTGATAATCAAAAATCAAGTCAAAATAGATTAAATACTTAAACCTAAAACATCATACTATGAAATTGCTACAGGAAAACTTTTGGAAAACTTTCCAACATAGTAGTCTGGGCAAAGATTTTTTGAGCAATACCCCACAAGCTCAGGAAACCAAAGCAAAAATTAACAAAAGAGATTGCATCAAGTTAAAAAGCTTCTGCACAGAAAAGGATACAATTAACACAGTGAAGAGACAACCCACAGAAAGAAGGAAAATATATGCAAGTTACCCATCTTGACAAGATATATATGACTGGAATACATAAGGAGCTCAAACAACTAGGAAAAAATCTAATAATTCAATAAAAAATGGGCAAATCATTTGAATACGCATTTCTCAAAAGAAAATGTTGCAAATGGCAAACTGGCATATAAAAAGGTGTTCAACATCATTGATCATCAGACAGATGCAAATCAAAACTACAATGAGATACTATTTCACCCCATTTAAAATGGCTTTCATCCAAAAGACAAGCAATAACAAATGCTGACGAGGGTGTGGAGAAAAGGGAACCCTTGCACACTGTTGTTTGGAATGTACATTAGTACAGCCACTATGGAGAAGAGTTTGGAGGTTTTTCAGAAAACTAAAAATAGAGCCACCATATAATCCAGCAATCCCACTACTAGATAGACATAGGCTCAAAAAAAAAGGAAATCAGTATATCAGTATATAAAAGAGATATCTGCACTCTTGTGCTATTGCAGCACTATTCTCAATAGCCAAAATTTGGAATCCCCCTAAGTTTCCATCAACAGATGAATGGATAAAGAAAATGTGGTACATATGCAGCCATAAAAAAATGAGGTCCTGTCATTTGCAACAACAAGGATAGAACTGGAGGATATTATGTTAGGTGAAATAAGCCAGGCACAGAAAGACAAACTTTGCATGTTCTCACTTATTTGTCGGAGCTAAAAAGAAAAAAAAAAAAAAAACACCCAATTTTACTCATGAAGATAGAGCGTAGAAGGATGGTTAACAGAGGCTGGAAAGAATAGCGGTGGGTAAGGAAATAGGGATGCTTAATTGTATAATAATATAGTTATATTGAATGAATACGATCTAGTATTTGATAGTACAACAGAGTGACTAAAGTCAACAATAATTTATTGTGCATTTTTGTTTATTTAATTGCTTGATTTATTTATTTATTTTACTTAAAGTTCTGGGATACATGTGCAGAATGTTCAGGATTGTTACATAGGTTTACATGTGCCATGGTGGTTTGCTACACCCATCAACCTGTAATCTAGATTTTAAGCCCCACATGCATTAGGTATTTGTCTTAATGCTCTCCCTTCTATTGTACATTTTTAAATAAACAAAAGAGTAGAATTGGATTGTTTATAACACAAATAATAAATAAATACTTGAGATGATGTATACCTTATTTTGTCTGTGATTTTCATGCATTGTATGTCTGCACCAAAATAATCCATGTAGCTCATAAATACATACACCTACTATGTACACACAATAATGAAAAATATAAAAAGAGGATCAAATAAAATACCATGTAGAAGAATCCTGCTTTAAATATAAACAACTTAAAAGTGAAAGAAATTCTATGCAAACAATAAGCATAACACTACAGTGGTAATCATGTTTGAAATAAGCATTGAAACAAAGGTTTCTAGTCAAGAAAGATACTAGTTTGTAAGGAGGGGTAGTATC
The DNA here is from genome assembly GCF_009828535.3 of Hylobates moloch. Lineage (NCBI taxonomy): Eukaryota > Metazoa > Chordata > Mammalia > Primates > Hylobatidae > Hylobates > Hylobates moloch. Next base: position 73,974,426 of record NW_026652288.1, on the reverse strand, counting down.
TCGACCACATTCTTCTTGTTTTCTAATCCACATCACCCACAATTCAAGGGTAGATTTATCATGTAGGATTATTCACTGTGGTAAACTATTTTAGAACCATGATTTATGTGTGTGTTCAGCCCACTAGGGAGTAGAGAAAAGAATAAACTTTAGACTTAATATGAAATATATTTTATAATATTAGACAAATGTTTACATATAAATTAGTATACACAGCCTACATTAATAATAAATTTTTATAAAAGATATTATGTAAACCTTACCAGGACACTTATTCAGTAGAATGATTTTTAAAGACTGAAAGATTTTCATAATTAATTTACACTAACATTGTATAAATGATGAATTTTTAGGCTTTTTAAAAAATATTTTGAACCTGTAATAAATATTCTTGGGCATTCGTCTATGTGAAAATTTTGTATTATTTTTCTGTAATAAATTTATGGCACTAGAATTACAAGTTTGAAAAGTATGAATATTTTAGGAGTTTTGATACATACCTATTTTTTCAAAAACTTGCTAAAAATATTATCTATTTTTATCAGCCTGTGATTTTTAAAATAGCATAATAAATATCTTTTAAAGTTTGTTTCTGTGCTTCTGTACATAAATAAATTTGATTCTTTTTGCACATACAAATTCGTAAATTTGGGAATTTCCATTTCGTGCCCAAATTTCTATTTTTTAAATCAAAGTTTCAATTCAAGATTTTGGTGGTGAGTATACACTACCTTATAGATTCATTTTGACTTTATCATGCAAATATTATTCTCAGGCTGTTTTCTGTCATTTAATTTTGCTTCTGTGTTCTTTGATTAAAATATTTAAAAGTATGTAATCAAGAATATAAATCACTTATGTGTATATTATGTAACACTTTAAAAGACTTGCCCCAAAACATGAACATATACATAATATCCATTCTTAAATAAAAAACTTTGTCCAAGTTTTGAGAACTCTGCATTTCAGTCTCGATATTTTACTAGGTAACCATTTATTAAATAATCCATTATTTCAAAACTAATTAAAAAACTACTTTTAGTCTTTAGTTTTCAGAAAGAAAATACATTTCATATTAGAGTATGTCATTGTGTTATTAATTACAGTATCAATCACATTTTTATCTATAACTGATTTATGGTATATATTAATATCTAATATAAAATTTACTATATTTATAAATATGTATGGTTATTTCCCATAGAAAAATATTATTTCTTACACCAAAATAAAGTAAAACATATTAGGCATTGCATAAATTGTATAAAGTTCACACATAAATTTGGAGAAATTACCATGATAAAATATATTTATTTTTATTTAAATAAATCAATATGTATTTAAATTTCTTTTATGGCTTTCACTAGATTTTTGTAATTTTCTTTAATTACATATTAAGATATCTTGTTAGGTGGATTACATTGATTTCTTATATTTGTTTTTATATTATCCATGACATAGCTTTTCTGAATATATTTTAAACCTTTTCTTCAATTTACATTTTTTATTATTATTGAAAAGTCCAATTTTTAAATTATGCTAGTCATAACATCTCATTTGATGATTTTTTGAATCTCAAATTAAAATCACATTATCTGAAAGTGTTCAAAGAAATTGTCTTTAATTTATATGTCCTCCATTTTTTTCTTAGCTAATTTATCGTCTAGAATGATAGTAAGTAAAATAAAACCAATTCTGCCTGTGCTGATATTTATGGAAATATCGTTTATGGAATTTTTTATGGTATAAAGTTTAATAATGGTAAGAAATATAGGCAATTACAAATGAGTAATTACCAATGACGTGAATCTTGGTGTACCATGAACTGTGCCTTGTTTCTACAATTTAGGTATAATTTTTTATATATAAATAAATTAAAAATAGAAAAAGTTTTTTTATTTTAGTGTCAACATGACACTATTATTAATCAAGAGAGTTTGTGTTATGCATGGTGAGTACCTTGCTGTCTTCATCTCTTATACACTAGAGTTTGAGATGACTGTTGCAGTATCACAGAGCATGGGTTAAGCAGCATAATTTATTAGAAAAGGGAATTCATGGGCCTTTCCTTTCTCCATCATTACTCAGAAAGCCTTGCCAGGGTCAGTAAATTCTGCAGAACTCCAATGTGTATTTCTGTTTTTGCAGAGAGGCTCCAATTCCTATTTTCCCTTTTATAGGGAAAATTTGAGAAAGCAGCTTAGTTAACTGAAAAATGCCAACTTTCTTTGCCTTTGTGTAGTCTGTATTTGGGCTGTCAATTATTTAGATAAGTTATCTGAGAGCTTCAGCTACTCTCCACTTGGTAACTTTGGGGACTATGGATTGTTGCAATCTATTATATTTTAAGAATGGGGAAGGTCAAGGAGTACAAGTTGAGATGGCAAGCCACCAGCTCTAGAGAAAGCTAAACTTTGCTCTCATTAAAAGGAAGACATGTTTCTCTGGTCACAACTGATTTGCTGTCTGGGCAAACCAAAGTATATTACTTTACAAAAAAGTTCTGCTCATGGCATTTCCAATAGAATTTGAACCAGGAAACCTACTTGTTTATTCATTAGATGTTAGCTTATAATGCCAAAAAATTGTAATTAATAGATGGCAGAACCACTTGGCATAACTACTGCAGGATCCTGTAGCAGGATCTTTTGGGTATTGCTTTTCCAGGCAGAAACCTCTGTGGCTGGTGTTGCTTGAGTTTTGCTCAGGCCTGCTGTGCTCATTCTACCCACTCAGCCAGGCAGGCTGCTCTCTGCTTGCACTACCAGCTGGATCCTATACCTGCCTAAGATAATCCAGACACAGAACAGCAAGAGGTGTGAGAACGAGTGCATGTCCAGCCACTGCGCTGGCTGCGGCAGGGCAGGGAGCTCCAGGCAATGGCACAGGTGCCAGCTCTGTGCAAGGCTGTAGCTGGACCAGGTGAACCACAACCGGCTTCCGCTCCAGTCAATGGGGAATGCAGTGGCAGCCAGAAGTTTAGAGACACAAGGAACCACAGAGACCCAAAAAGGATGTCACAGACTTGGCTTGGAGAGCCCGTGGGTCTGGGATTCCCGAAAGGTCACAGGTCTTCTCTCCTTACTATCCACAACATGGCAAGCAGGGGGTATGTTTCAGACCTGTTCGTGTTACAGCTCTTTCATTCCTACTATTTGGAGAGTCCTGAGTTCTTATCCTGTGTCCAGAAAGAATGAGGTACATGGGGAACTGGAAGGTGAGCAAGGAGGAGAGGCACTTCATTGAGTGACAGAACAGCTCTCAGGATTCCCAAAGTGGGTATTGCCTTTCAGCAGGCAGGTTGTTCCAACAAGTCAAGAAGACCTGAGGTGAATATTTCCCTCTCACAGCTGATAATCACAACGTCTTTGTGAGTCTGGCTGAATCCAGGGTTTTTATGGGTTCCAGAAGGGAGAGAGTGGGTGATGATTGGCCCATGGGTGGCCATGGGCGGGCCTGGGGAAAGAACCATCAGTTCTCACTCCAGGATGCAGACTCCACCTGGAACTGACAGCCCAGCCCCATACATCAGGCAATCCCTGTCTTGAAGGTGGGGCTTCACTGGGAACCTGCTCATTTCTGCACAGACACCCCTCCGCCTCCTGCTGCCATCAATCATGTAATCCATGGCACATAGGCTGTTCTTGCCAAGGGATGCCTGCAGGCACACGCCAAGCTGCCCTTAGCCCCCTCTCAGCCTCTCTCCTGTGATATCCCTAATCACCCTCCTATCCTTTCCCCTTAGTTCCCAAAGTCCATTGCATTATTCTGATGCCTTTGTGTTGTCATAGCTTAGCACCCACATATGAGTCAGAACATATGACATACAATGTTTGGTTTTTCATTCCTAAATTACTTCACTTAAAATAATGCTCTCCAGTTCCATCCAGGTTGCTGCAAATGCCATTATTTCAATCCTTCCAGTGTCTGAGAAGTATTTCATGCTATATATATATATTAGATATATAGATATATATTGATATATATTATATATAGATATCAATATATGTCTTGTGTGTGTATATATATATATATATATATATATATATATATATATATACACACCATATTTTTTAATCCACTCATTGATTGATGGGCATTTGGGCTGATTCTCTAAAACATGAGAGTGCAAGTATCTTTTTGGTATAATAACTTCTCCTCTGGGTAGATTCCCAGGAGTAGGATTGCTGGATCAAATGGTAGTTATACTTTTAGTTCTTCAAGGAATGTTCACACTGTTTACCAAGTGGTTGTACTATTTTACATTCCCACCAACAGTGTAAAAGTGTTCCTGTTTCAGCACATTCATGCCAACATCTATTGTTTCTTTGATTTTTCAATTATGGCCATTCTTGTAGGATGAAGGTGGTATTGCATTGTGGTTTCAATTTGCATTTCCCCTATCATTAGTGATGTTGAGAATTTGTTCATGTTTGTTGGCCATTTGTATATGTTCTTTTGAGAATTGTCTATTCATGTGCTCAGCCCACTTTTTGATGGGATTATTTGTTTTTTTCTTACTGATTTGTTTTAGTTCCATGTGGATTCTGGATATTAGTTCTTTGTTGGATGTATAGATTTTGAAGATTTTCTCACATACTATTGGTTGTCTGTTTACTCTGCTGATTATTTCTTTTGCTGTGCAGAGCTTTTTAGTTCAATTAAATCCCATCTATTTATCTTTGTTTTGGTTGTGTTTGCTTTCGGGTCTTTGGTCATGAAGTCTTTGCCCAAGCCAATGTCTCCAAGGATTTTTCCAATGTTATCTTCCAGAATTTTTAAGTTTTCAGGTCTTATATTTAAGCATTTGATATGTCTTGAGTTTATTTTTGTATAACGTAAGAGATGAGGATCCAGTTTCATTCTTCTGCATGTGGCTTTCCAATAATCTCTGCTCCATTTGTTGAATAGGATATCCTTTCCCCACTTTATGTTTTTGTTTGTTTTGTCAAAGATCAGTTGACTGTAAGTATTTGGCTTTAATTCTGGGTTATCTAACCTATTTCATTGGTCTATATACCTGTTTTTATACCAGTACCATGCTGTTTGGATGACTATGGCTTGACAGTATAGTTTGAAGTCAGGTAATGTGATGCCTCCAGATTTATTGATTTTACTGAGTCTTTCTTTGGCTATGTGGGCTACCTTTTGGTTCCATATGAATTTTAGAATTGTTTTCTTTTAGTTTTGTGAAGAATTATGGTAGTATTTTATAAGAATTGCATTGAATTTATAGATTGTTTTTGACAGTATGGTCATTTTCACAATACTGATTCTACCCAACCATGACAATGGGATATTTTTCTATTTGTTTGTGTTTTCTATGATTTCTTTCAGCATTGTTTTTTAGTTTTCCTTGTAGAGGTCTTTCATCTCTTTGGTTGTGAGTATTTCTAGATACTTTATTTTATTTTTTGCAGCTATTTTAAAAGGGGTTTGTAGGGTGCCAAAAGCCTGTGGGTCATGACCAACTCAGCATTCCACTGGAGGCTATATGATCAAACAGCAAACTGTTTATCATGAATGCAGGATGTGAGCAAACTCGCAACTGCACCTGCTGCCAGGAAGTTTGCTGAGGGCAATCACTCTCTGGCGCTGTGCTCCTTCAGGTTATCTACTGGAACATCTGGAGAGTACTGTTCAAAGAATGCAGTCGTGCAGGCCTGCACCGAGTCAAGCAGGTGACCACAACCGCCCCCTTCTCCCTATCTCCTATATTCCATAAATATGAATGGCAATAGAAGCTCAGGGCCCTTGTTCACCAGAAGCAAGAAGCCCCCTGACTCCTTCCAAATATATTCTTTTGTCTTTGCCTTTATTCCTGCATTTGTCTTCCTTTGTTCAGTCCATTAGGGTCTGCAGCAGGGGTTGAGTTCTTGATTTGATTCTCATCTTAGTTGCTGTTGGTGTAGAGCAGGACTACCAATTTTTGTACATTATTTTTGTATCCTGAAACTTTACTGAATCCATTTACCAGCTCTAGAAGCTTTTGGATGAGTCTTTAGAATTTCTTAACTATACAATCAGGTCATCAGCAAACAGTGACAGTTAGATTTCCTTTTTACCAATTTGGATGTCCTTTATTTCTTTCTCTTGTCTGATTGCTTTGGCTAGGAATTCTAGTACTATGTTGAATATAAGTAGTGAGAGTATGCATTGTTGTCGTATTCCAGTTCTCATAGGTAATGATTTCAACTTTTCCTCATTCAGTATAATGTTGGCTGTAGGTTTGTCATAGATAGCTTTCATTACCTTAATATATGAACCTTCTCTGGCAGTTTTGCTGAGTGTTTTAATAATGACAGAATACTGGATTTTGTTAAATGCTTTTTCTGTGTCTATTGAGATGATCATGTAATTTTTGTTTTTAATTCTGTTTATGTGGTATATCACATTTATTGACTTGTGAATGTTAAAACATCCCTACATTTCTGGTGTAAAACCCACTAAACAGGTGAATTATCTTTTTGAGTTCCTGTTGGATTCAGTTAGCTAGTATTTTGTTGAGGATATTTGTGTCTATGTTAATCAGGGATATTGGTCTGTAGTTTAGTTTTTTTCTTCTGTTTTCTTCTGCTTTTGGTATTAGGGTGATACTGGCTTTACAGAATGATTTAGGAAGGATTGCCAGTTTCTCTACATTTTGGAATAGTGTAAATAGGATCAGTACTAATTCTTCTTTCAATATCTGATAGAAGTCAGCTCTGTATCCATTTGGTCCTGGACTTTTTTTGTTGGTAAATTTTTAATTACCATTTCAATGTCAATGCTTGTTATTGATTTTCCAGCATTTCTGTGTCTTGCTGGTTTAATCCAAGAAGTGTGCATATTTCCAGGAATTTACTCATCCCCTCTAGGTTTTCTAGTTTATAAAAGTAAAGGTGTTCATAGTATCCTTGAATGATATTTTGTATTTCTGTGGTATCAGTTGTAATATCCCCCATTTCATTTCTAATTGAGCTTATTTTTATCTTTTCTCTTCTATTTTTATCTCACTATCAGTCTAGAAACAAGAGCAAACCCAAACCAAGCAGAAAAACAGAAATAACCAAGATCAAAATGGAACCAAATGAAATTGAAATGAAAAAGTTCAAAGATAAATGAAACAAAAACCTGGTTTATTGAAAAGATAAATAAAACTGATAATTCAATGGTTTTTAGTGGGACTATTATATTTGTGTACACAACTACTGAACTTTCCCATCATATATATTCCTAAGCATATCAAGACACATTAAAATACCTATGTAAAAGCAACATTCATATTTGGATGTAAAATGCTTAAAACATTATTTTTTTGTTAACAAACTATTTGCCATTGCATCTTTTATACGTTGAAATTATGTTTATTATTATTTGCTTTATTATCCACATTTTAACAACACTTTGCCAAATTTTGGAGGTCAATTTTTAAAAATTAATAAAATCAAGAGCTAAATATAAAAATCCCTTACAGAAATATCTTCAGACAAATATGTAGTAGCAGAAAATGGTTTACACTGAGAAGGATGCTCTGATGCCTTTCTCAGTTTTAGGAAAATGTCAAAAGTGCATCTTCATTGTTGATTTTTGACATATTTTCATATTATCTACTTGTGAACTTGATATTCTGCAATTACTTTTAAAATATCGCTCAAATTTTCTTACCTGTTTGATATGGTATGGCTGTGTCTCCACACAATTCTCATCTTTAATTCCCACATGTTGTGGCAGGGACCCAGTGGGGGTGGGTCTTTCTCATGGTATTCTCATGATAGTGAATAAGTCTCATGAGATCTGATGGTTCTAAAAAGGGCAGTTTCCCTGCAGAACCACTCTTGTCTGCTACCATATGAGACATGACTTTCACCTTCTGTCATGATTGTGAGGCCTCCCCAGCCACATGAAACTGTAAGTCCACTAAACCTTTTTCTTTTGTCAATTGCCCAGTCTCAGGGATGTCTTTATCAGCAGTGTGAAAATGGACGAATACAGTAAATTGGTACCAGTAGGGTGGGGCATTACTGAAAGATACCCAAAAATGTGGACGTGAATTAGGTAAAATTAACTGAAAGCTATCCAAAAATGTGGAAGTGAATTAGGTGAAATTAGTGAATTAAGTGAAAGATATCCAAAAATGTGGAAGTGATTTAGGAACTAGGTAACAGACAGAGGTTGGAACAGTTTGGAGGGCTCTGAAGAGACAGGAAAATGTGGGAAACTTCATAACTCCCTAGAGACTTGTTGAATGAACAATGAAATCCAGGCACAGGTGGTCTCAGATAGACATGAAGAGCTTGTTGGGAATTGGAGCAAGGGTGATTCTTATTATGTTTTAGCAGAGACTGGCAGCATTTTGCTCCTGCTCTAGAGATCTGTGGAACTTTGAACTTGAGAAAAATGATTTAGGGTATCTGGAAGAAGAAATTTCTAAGCAGCAGAGCATTCAAGAGATGATTTGGGTGCTGGTAAAGGTATTCAGTTTTAAAAGGGAAACATAGCATACAAAGTTTGGAAAATTTGTAGCCTTACAATGTGATAGAAAAGAAAATCCTGTTTTCTGTGGAGAAATTCAAGCCAGCTGCAGAAATTTGCATAAGTAACAAAGAACCAAATGTTAATCCCCAAAACAATAGGGAAAGTGTCCCCAGGGCATGTCAGAGGTTTTCACTTCAGCTCCTCCCATCACAGGCCCAAAGGCCTAGCAGGAAAAAATGGCTTAATGTGCCAAGCCTAGAGTTCCCATGCTGTGTGCAGCCTAGGGAATTGGTGCCCTGCATCCCAGCCGCTCCAATCATGGCTTAAAGGGGCCAATATAGAGCTCAGGCCTTGGACTCAGAGGGGGCAAGCCCCATGCCTTTGCAGCATCTATGTGATGTTGAGCCTGCAGGGGCACAGAAATCAAGTATTGGGGTTTGGGATCCTCCGTCTAGATTTCAAAAGATGTATGGAAATGTCTGAATGCCCAGACAGAAGTTTGCTACAGGGGCAGGGCCCTCATGAAGAACCTCTGCTAGGACAGTGCCAAAGGGAAATGTTGGGTCAGAGCCCCCACACAGTCACTACTGGGGCACCACCTAGTGGAACTGTGAGAAGAATGCCACCATCTTTTAGACGCCAGAGTGACAGAACCACCAATACCTTGCCCTGTGCACCTGGAAAAGCCACAGACACTCAACACCAGCCCATGAAAACAGCCAGGAGGGGTGCTATAACCTTCAAAGCCTCAGGAGTGGAGCTGCCCAAAGTTGTGGAAGCCCACTTCTTGCATCAGTGTGATCTGGATGTATGTTTCAAGACTGTGTCAGAAGGACAAGCAGAGCACTCAAGTGGGAGGCAGGGGAAAGCTAAAATTTTATTACTTTAATCAGAGATTACAACAAACACAGCCTTATAACAAGAGAAGACAAAATGTAAACAAAGCTCAATAAAATGTAACCAGAAGCTCATTAGACTTCTGGAGGAGTCATCACAAAGTCGGAAGGCAGATGCCTGAGATCCTGCAGTCAGAGTTGTAAGCAAATATCATAGCAAAAGCAGCCTTAAGTAGGTTTTTGAAGAACTGACAAAAAAAGACAAAATGTAACCAAAGTTCACCAGACCACAGGAGGAGTCATCACTGGAGTTGGAAAGCAGATTCTGGGGATCCTGGAATCGGAATTGGGGTGAACCCCAGCACATGACAACAGCAGCCTTTGATCCTACTTTGTGTAAACTCCTTTTATTAAGTCCTATTGTTACCTTGGGAACCTTCCGTTGTTTGCTCAGGAGGGCCCTTCCCGAGTGAAAAACATTAAAACAGTTGTTCCAGGAGCAGTGTTCCAGGAGCAGCATTTTGGAACACACGCTCTGGGACTTGAACAATAGTTCCAGAAGCAGTATTCAGGATGTGTTCCAGGACTTGAGTTAGTTTCTGGGCTTTTAATCAAATCTTACACAAGGTGTTTTTTGCTTTTCACCTAGGTGCCCCTACCTCTTATAGACGGAGGCATATTTTAAAATGGCGTTAGTGTGGCAAATTTTTCCCCTCCCTACAATGTGAGATACGGAGTCAAAGGAGATCATTTTGGAGCTTTAAGATTTGACTGTCCCACTGGATTTCGGACTTACATGGGGCCTGCAGCCCTTTTGTTTTGGCTAATTTCTCCCTTTTGTAATGGCTGTTTTTACCAAATGCCTGTACCCCCGCTGTATCTAGTAAGTAACTAACTTGCTTTTGATTTAACAGACTCATAGGCAGAAGGAACTTGCCTTGTCTTGGATGAGACTTTGGATCGTAGAGTTAATACTGAAATCAGTTAAGACTTTGGGGGACTGTTGGGAAGGCATGATTGGTTTTGAAATATGAGGATATGAGATTTGGGAAGGGCCAGGAGCAGAATGATATGATTTGTCTGTGTTCCCACCCTAATCTCATCTTCAGTTCCCAAGTGTGGTGGGAGGGACCCAGTGGGAGGTAATTGACTCATGGGGGTGGGTCTTCCCTGTGCTATTCTCGTGATAGTGAATAAGTCTAATGAAATCTGATGGTTTTAAAAACAGGAGTTTCCCTGCACAAGCCCTCTGCTCTTGTCTGCCACCCTGTGAGACATGCCTTTCACCTTCCACCATGATTGTGTGTCCTCCCCAACCACGTGGAACGGTAAGTCCATTAAACCATTTTTTGTTTGTTTGTTTTGTAAATTGCCCAGTCTCAGGTATGTTTTTATCAGCAGTGTGAAAACAGAATAATATACTGTCATTGTTTGATTTGTGGTATAGTAAGTTTGGAGAAATTGTAATTTTTTTCTGTGTAACCATTGGCTAAAAATCATTCATTGCAAAATACTTAAATTCTGCAATGTAACTCTATGCAAAAATTTAATATGTGTAATTTATCTGTAGGAATGAACATCTGACAGGTGGATGCTGATCAATTAATAAATATAAAATATACCTTTTACATATTATACTTAGGGAAACAATGTTTTCTCTGAAAATATTTCAATTGGGATCCAATACGATGTTTCAAGTTCTCTAACTAAATTCCCCATATTTCATTTTTCCTTAACTTTTAAGGATAATCTGTTGCCATGCTATCCTACTCAAGACTCCTTATTTCACTGCCTTATGCATACTTCCAAGAGTATGCAATTTTACAAAGTATCATAATGATCTGGTGAATTTTAAATGTGCTCAATAAACACTTTATCATTTTTTTTGGAAGTTCCTCTGCAAAATGTATTAGTAATAATAACTTCATATACTCAAGGTGAGGCTTAAATTAATGTATTATCTTTACAAGACGTGACCAGGGTGTTATCATAAAAGACAAATGCAGAGAAATATTCCTCATGAATATAGACTTAAAAACCTTGAATGAAATATTAACAAATAAAATCCAGCAACATATAAAAATAAATACATTTTTACTAACTTGAATGTAGCCCAGAAATGTCAGCAAGGTTGAAGGAATATCAGTATAATTCACTACATAAGTAGAAGGAAAAGGGGGAGAAAACATTCATGTAAAAAAATCTATACTCATTTTTTTGATGCAGCAATAGCATTTGCCTAAATTCCACATCCATTAGTGATAAAAATGCTCAGAAAAGTAGAGTAGAAAGAAACTTTCTAAAAAAAAAAAAAAAGAACATCAACAAAAACATCTAGAGTTAACTTCATACTTTATTATTGAAAACTTAAATGCCTTCTTGAGATCAGAACAAGACAAAGATTTCCAGTCTCACTTCTATTCAATAATATACTGGTCGTTCAATTCATTTAGGCAAGAAGAATAAATAAAAGTCACAGAGATTGTAAATTTAAAAAAAAGTCAGACAACATGATTATGTACATACATAACCCTAAATATTTTGCCATTAAAACTACTAGAAGCAGTAGTAAAATTATCCATGTTAAATAATAGAACATATGAAAAAATCTACTTCTACACACTGGCAAAAAGTATTTAGAAAACTGAAGTTTAAAAATGTAATACTTCTAAATAGCTTAAAATAAAATACTTAGGTATAAGTATAACAAAATATTTTTAAGGCATGTATATTAAAATTCATTAGGAAGACAAGTAAATGGAGAGATATGGTATGTTTGTAGATGTGTAGAGTAAAATTTTAATATCCTTTCTTTAAATTTATATATAGTTTCAGTACAACACCATTAGAATCTCAACAAGCTATGCTATAGTAATTAACAAATTAATTCTATATTTATAGGGAAATCCAAAAAACCTTGAGTGGGTAAAATGTTTAAAAAGCAAATAAAACATTGAGAACCTCCAACTACCCCTTTTCAAGACTAAGTAGGGTACATAGGTACTGGAATAAGAAAAGTTATAGAGAATAACAGAATGAAGCATACAAAATAAACTCATATATGTATTTTTTCATTGATTTCAATGCTAAGGTATTTAAATGGCAGAAAAAATATTTTTGTAATAAATAATGCAGGAGCAAGTGGATATCCATATGAAATACAATGAATATAAATTTGTACATTAATTGAACTCTCCAAACTTCATAAGAAAGTCATTCATAAATAAACACACAAAAAAGTCAAACAATTACATTTAAAAGTTCTATAAATCAGACAGAGATAACTAAGTGTTCAGCTCTGCAAAGGTTCTCATCAACCATAAGGCTGATCGGACTCTGCTAAAGATCAGTGATTAAAATATGACAGATAAGATGTCTATTTCAAGAGAGATGCCCTCTTCCTTGAAGAAAGAGAGAAAGATATCTTTTTAATTTCTATTCTTTGTAGCCTGGATCAAACACTCTGATTATTTCCTGTAATAGCAGGAATGTTGCTTTTAAGGCTATAAAGGCAATGTCTCTCTTATTTTTTGTTTGTTTGCTCAAAAATAACTAATTACAGATAACACAATAGAAAGAGAATGTAAATTTTAGTGCCTTGCTTATATTCTGGGAAGTGTAGCCCCACAGGGTACAATCACTGATTCACAGAAAAGTGAACAATTGATCACAGACCTGAGTATAAATTAAAATTCTCCTTCCCTCTACCTCTTATTTTGTTAATAATACCAATATACACACTGCTCTGCCTATTGAGTAGCCATTCTTTTTTTCCTTTGCTTTCTTAATAAACATGCTTTCACTTAAAAAAAATGTATGGACTCCACTCCACATTTACTCAAAATTTCCAATATAAAGGAAAATTAGTAGTTGTCTGAAACCAATTCTTAGGATCTGTCAGAAGGATGTTTTCACATAAGCCAAAATGTGGTTAATGACACTTTATTCCCAGGCAGATTTTGGGAAGTACACAAAATATGTACTTCCTAAGTACACAAAATATGTACAGCCTAAGGCTGTGTTTTTAACCTGGATTTAAGTTTGATGATTGTACTTAAACAAAAAACTTAAGTACTTTTAAGAAAAATGTGTCTTCCCTCTTCCTGACATTCTCTTTTTCAGGCCCTAAAAGAGATTTTGACCTCCTTCCTTCTTTGATTTCTAATCTTTTTTATAGTCTTACAAAAAAAGTTACAAAAATTCTGTTTCTGCTTATGCTGCTTTTTCTTCCTAATCTTCTTTCTATTTTTGATTATTATTGTAGGCTGCTACAGTTTTATGCTTTTTTTTGGTGTGTGTGTGTGTGTGTGTGTGTGTGTGTGTGTGTTTAACTTTTTGTTTGAGCTTAGTCTCAGAGTTTCCCCTTCAATATATTAAACACTATAGAAAAGACAGTCACTTCACTAATTTGCACTAATTTTACTCTTTAGAAAAATCGCAAACCATTAGAGTCCTTCACCCTGTTTCCCCAAATGTTAATATTTTATATAACCATAATATAGCTATTAGGAAAAACAAACATTGATATAATGTTATTAAATAAACCACAAATATTATGCAGTTTTCCCATTTTCTATTTCTTTTTTTTTTTGTTTCAAGAACCTAACCAGGATTCCACATTGCTATCAGTTATTTTTCTTTAGTCTCCTCCAGACTGTAGCAATTCTATATTCCTTTCATGTCATCTCATGATTTTCAAGACACTTTTGATGAGTACTAATCAGTTATTTTGCAAAATGGCCCTCAATTTACATTTACCTTATGTTTACACATTATTGGAATGAGGTTAGGGCATTTTGACAAGAATATCACGACAGTGATGTTTGTCTCGCTCAGCACATCTTCTCAATTGGTCCACGATGTTAATATGCCTTCTTAGTGGTGAATTTTACCTTGATCATTTAGCTAAAATGCTGTCTTCTGGGTTTCTTCACTGTAAAATGACTGTCTTTTCCATACTGTTTAATATATTAAAGGCAAAACTCTGAGACTAAGTAAACTTTGAAACTCTTCAAACTTTCAACTATGCATTCTCCTTGATTTGAATAGTACTCTAAATTCAACATATAAAATGAGATATTTCTCTCTGTAATTTTAAAGAAATTTCATAATGGAAAAGTACAAGTCTGGGTGCTCAAATTTTCTATCTGAACTGGTAGGAGACATTTTAATGTTTTATTTTCATTTTAACTTTGATGGTGATAAGCAATCATAAAAAAGGCATCAGTTTATAAAATAGGAAACATCCCACAGAATATCATTTTTAAAATATTTGCTCTATGTAAATGAGAACTTCTAAAATTTCATGATATATGGAGCTTTAGCATAGTGAAAATAGTTTGGTTTAAAATAAATATAAATCCAAGAGAATTTTGCAGTAAGTACAAGCAAGCTTGAGACGAAGTTTTAAGTCTGCTTGCTATTAGTGTTTATCTCCCTAAGTAGGACAATGCAATTGAGCATGTAGTGATTAGAATTTCTCAGCAAGCCTTAGAGGAAAATGAAACAAAGGAGGCAAATCACTAATTCAGATATAAAAATCTGGGCAACACAGGCAGGTAAAACATGGCCCAGCTTCTGATGGGCTATTTCATTTTCTGTATTTTCTAGATATGTTATAGTAAGCTTAAACTACTTTTAGGAGAGAAGAAAACATTATCAAAGAGTGCTAGTGTTAGCCTTCAAAAGTAAATGCCCCTAAATCAGCAAACACAAAACCGAGTATGAAATATATGGTATGCATGGCCGTGATTACTTCTCAAATGTAACCTTTCTGATATATACATGTGAATTTATTTATCAAGGTCTAATTTTAGAACTTAAATTTCCCTTATTTGATATTTAGCACTTATTATTTTAAAATAAATAATTTATCTTTACTCATAATGTAGTCAATTAAAAAAGTTTTATTACACTGCTTTTTGTTCCCCACTTTGTGTATGCCTACCATTAACAGCTGATCATATATTAACATAAGGCCATGAAAAATAAGAAAACACATGTTGTAGCTCACTTAATTCTTACAATAGAAAATGAAACTGTGTTACAACAGGAATACTTCATCATATTGTGTTTCACTTTGTTACATCTTGCAGATACTGTATTTTTAACCAATTGAAGGTTCCTGGCAACCCTGTCTGGAGAAAGCTTCTTGATCCCATTTTTTAAACAGCAGGTGCTCATTTAAAGTCTCTGTCACATTTTGGTAATTCTCATCATATTTAAAATGTTTTCGATTTGCATTTCTCTGATGGCCAGTGATGATGAGCATTTCTTCATGTGTTTTCTGGCTGCATAAATGTCTTCTTTTGAGAAGTGTCTGTTCATGTCCTTTGCCCACTTTTTGATGGGGTTGTTTGTTTTTTTCTTGTAAATTTGTTTGAGTTCATTGTAGATTCTGGATATTAGCCCTTTGTCAGATGAGTAGGTTGCAAAAATTTTCTCCCATTCTGTAGGTTGCCTGTTCACTCTGATGGTAGTTTCTTTTGCTGTGCAGAAACTCTTTAGTTTAATGAGATCCCATTTGTCAATTTTGGCGTTTGTTGCCATTGCTTTTGGTGTTTTAGGCCATCAGAGAAATGCAAATCAAAACCACAGTGAGATACCATCTCACACCAGTTAGAATGGCCATAATTAAAAAGTCAGGAAACAACAGGTGCTGGAGAGGATGTGGAGAAATAGGAACACTTTTACACTGTTGGTGGGACTGTAAACTAGTTCAACCATTGTGGAAGTCAGTGTGGCGATTCCTCAGGGATCTAGAACTAGAAATACCATTTGACCCAGCCATCCCATTACTGGGTATATACCCAAAGGAGTATAAATCATGCTGCTATAAAGACACATGCACACGTATGTTTATTGCGGCACTATTCACCATAGCAAAGACTTGGAACCAACCCAAATGTCCAACAACAATAGCCTGGATTAAGAAAATGTGGCACATATACACCATGGAATACTATGCAGCCATAAAAAATGATGAGTTCATGTCCTTTGTAGGGACATGGATGAAACTGGAAAACATCATTCTCAGTAAACTATCACAAGGACAAAAAACCAAACACCGCATGTTCTCACTCATAGGTGGGAATTGAACAATGAGAACTCATGGACACAGGAAGGGGAACATCACATTCCGGGTACTGTTGTGGGGTGGGGGGTGTGGGGGGCGGGGACAGCATTAGGAGATATACCTAATGCTAAATGACAAGCTAATGGGTGCAGGAAATCATCATGGCACATGGATACATATGTAACAAACCTGCACATTGTGCACATGTACCCTAAAACCTAAAGTATAATTAAAAAATAAATAAATAAATAAAATGTTTTCATTATTATTACGTCTGTTACGGTGATCTCTGATCAGGGATTTTTGATGTTACCATTACAATTGTTTTTCAGGCAGAATGAACTATGCCTGTATAAGATAGCAAGCTTAATTTTTTTAAGATAAATCACTTTACATTGTCCTTTCTATACTGAATCTTCTATTACTGACTTTTATCTTTTATTCCATTGTTTCTTAATAAAATATTATATTGGCTATATCACATAAATTGGCCTAGTAAATTATCTTCTCCTAAATATCTAGCTACTTGTTTTAGTTATCTATTTTGTCTCTTTTTTAATCTTAGACTTTTATGTGCAATATAACATATTCCTGATTTGTAACCTTCATTAGATAATTTGGACTAGTACCAATTGTAGTAGAGGCTTTAAATATTAGCTTATTGAATATTTTATTTTGATAATGATAAAAGTAGAAAGAAAACTCATAAAATATGCTTTGGTTTTCCTATTTCACACATATTCATGATTATCAATAGTTTATCTGTAAATCATATTAACATTGACATTGCAAGTAGCTATTTTGGATTTACATTTTAAAATTAACCTTAATCTTTTAAGAATAAGTTTATGAACCAAAGTTAAACAAATCAGATACATAAATATTAAGTATGACATAAACTTTCAGTTAGGTAGACCAAATATAGGTAATTTTATATAATCCAACTTAATAATTACTTGATTAAATCAAATTAATTTAAACAGAGTATGATTTTATGTTTGAATAATGTAATTTGATAAAACAGTAGAAATATTAAGAAGCTCTCTGATGTTACTTTAACCATAGTAGGGAAGTAAACACACCAAGATCTCCCTTTAGACCTCTTCTCCTGCTTCATAATCTTTGCCTGTTTTATATGTGAGATGACACAAGTAAAGACACTTATGCATGACAAAGGTATTATCATGCATAACACTCTATCCAAAGCTAAATTTTAATGGATTACAAAAAGAATGCATAAAAATACAACGTGTGTAGAAACTAAAAATTCAGTATAGTACTTTAAACCCGGGTATTAAAATTTGAGGTTAAAAAGCTAATTCAAGAAGGCAAATGCATAATAAACCTCGTGATAGATTTAGAGTCCAGCAACAGAAATAGTGGATCAGTTTTGTTTCTCTGTTAGATTGGTTGGTTTCTTTTTGTTGTAGCTACAGAATCAAACTCCTCTGTGTATTTTTTTGAGATGTCTCTATAATCATGTATAATTTTCAAACAAAATGCTTTTATTATAGAAATATAAACATATTATACCAAAAATTTACTAAATTTTCAGAAACATAATTTAATGAGGCTTGTTTTTCTTGTGAAACCTACAAATTCAGTATTGAATGGTATTTGTAATAAGTACCTATGACTGTACTTACAGAACAGTCTTACTGTATAGCCAATGTTCTTTAATGTTGTAATTTTTGAAATATTTGCATAAAACGAAACAAACACTTAAGAATGGAGGACAAATGTATACATAGTCTTTTTTTTCCATGTTACTTGGTTGTACAACTCAATCTTTCTCATAATTAATTTAAAATATTGTAAGTGTGGAAAGTTTTCCTTCTTTCCAGATACATTATTGACTTTACTTAGTGTCAGACAGTCTCTTATCATCAATACTAAAAGCCTTAGAGGGCACATTTTGAAATAAAATAACTAATTACTGTTGAACATCAGTAGATGTAGAACATCAGTAGTAGAACTGACTTTTTCAGTTCTGCCACATGCAATATTTTTTGAACAAAATCTGGTTGGCCTCATTCTCTTTGGTTACATTTGAACCAGAAAATCTCCCAAAGAAGTGTAAAAATCTAAGTTGATGGCACATTAAATTTTAAACCTATTTAAGACATTAAAAGTTTGAAGATACCAAAGTTCTCATTTTTATTTTCTTTCTTACAAATTTTAGGATGCTTTTTCTGTTACTCCAAGGAGGAAATACAACAAAGACAATTTTTCCTTGCTACTTGCCCTATATAGGTGTTCTATTATATCATGGGTCTATGTGCCACGTGCGCCAAACCCTGTCTTACATGACAGACACTGAGGATTTCATTTTAATGTAACTGGGGTCACAAAGTGAAACAAAATTTTTTCAGGTAGTTTAAGACAGAAATGATCTTGGTGAATTAAAAAATACAATGTTATCCATGTGAATTACATTTTTCTTGGTTTTATTCCTAAGCCAAATACTATCCTCACCTCCAATTACTCATTAAAGAGAGAAGGACTGGATTAATAAATATGTAAATCAATGAACTTATTGGTCATATTCTGAGGAATTCAAAAGTCTTACAAGAATTAACCATAGGCTGTGTTTGTCAGTATTAGCATAAATTTAATTTTCTGTAAACAAGTGCAATTTTTTTCTCAAAATAAACTTTTATTATAAAATTGTTTTCATAAACCCTCATAACTAATACCCTTAAAATGATAAAAATGTGACTATCTTCCATTTCCTTTGTGAATAACTATCTTTTCTGTGACCACATGGACTGCCTTGTAAACACTGGTTAAGAGCTATGAAGATTATGAATCCTAAGGTTTCTAAAACATTTCTACTCAGTGCAGAGAGGTAAAGATAATTTTTCTTTGAACCATAAATCAAATAAATGAAATTCTAGATCTTATAACAAATTTATTATTTAGTATCTATGCAACATTGAGAGAGTTACTCTTTCTCAATTTTTTTTTCCTCCTCCTCTTGTTCTTAGGTAAGATTAGTGATAATTGGTAATTCATTGGGATATTGTGAGGATTCAAAAACTATGGTTATCAGGATTCTTGACACATGTTAAACACTTAATAAACAATGGCTAATTTTTCTGAGGTTTGATCTTATTTAGTTGTTACTTTAAAAAAACTTATTTTTTTTCTGAACTAAGACTTAGAAGTAGAAGGTCTCAGATGACAGTCCATGTGTCATGACAATCTGTTCCTGGTGATCTGTTTTTGTCTTTCTGCATTCTCTTGGCTAAAAGTTTAGCATATTCTGTGGACTCTTCCTTAGTTTTCTTGATACACAGTTTTTTTCAGAACAATACACCAGAGTTTGTGTTGCAGGACACGCAGAGTAACAAGATGCTGAATCTTGGGTGCTTTGATCCTGGGTTTCTTACCTTATTTGTTTAACAGCTTTCTTACAACATATTGGTAGATATTACCTCTTTCAAAAGAATTAAATGGTTAATGGGTTTTCCTAGTTCTTTTGGGCCCCAGGTGATCAGGCACTGTGTCAGACATCAGTCGACAAATGTCTTTGTCTACTGTATTTTTTTCTCACAATTATTTTTATAACGAAGTTGAGTCCATACAGATTGGCATCCAAATGCAACTCAAAACATTTTCACATTCTTCTTTCTAGTTCCCCTGGGTCTATAACAAGAATTCCCCTTATTCAGTAGCAAGAGGACCCAGCCATAGTTGAAGTCATCCTGCTTCATGAGGAAACCTTATTTGTCATTACCACCATTGATCTGGACCACATAACCCTTCCATTCTTTATCCAGAGCCTTAGTAGTGATTTCTATGGCCATATGCTTTTCAAAAAAAGTGCTAAATTCACATTCATCATCCACTTCAATGAGATCCTGGCAGCCAATAGATGGAAAGGACATATTCAGCCTCACCTTGAATTATCTGATTGTGTATAAGATGCCACAAAAAAAGAGCTATTGCTAATTTGCTAAATTTTTGCTAAATGGCCCACTATATGGGCCAAAATTTCTAAATAGGAAAGTTGAATATGAGAGGTAAAATCGTATCTTTGTAAATGATAGAATCTAATTTGTGTTTTGTGTAATTGATGGGACTTGTATAGACAAAAATAAAATCGACAGGAGATAATTCAAAGTTGAAGTAAAATACAAAATCCACACTAGTCAGGTAGCTTACATAGCAAGCTGAGGGCAAGAAAAAATAGTATGAGATATCTAACACCTAACAGAAATAAAATGAGAAATATATTTTAAGAGTTATAGCAAAAGTAAGGAAGGCCTTGCAAGTAAAACATTAAATTCTATACCTTACAGCACTGAACTAAGCACATGAATTTTTTGACCAGAAAAATTATAGCTGGCAGTGAAAAGCAGAAAGAAAGAATAGACAAGGGTGGAAGTAGAGAGGCTATCTTACAGCAGCCACAGAAGCAAACTAAGTGTAAACTGTTAGGACTCTGGATCCAAGTACATGAAGAGCAAATAGAAAAAGAAAGTGAGCCCAAGAATTATACTGGAATAAAACAAGATACCACTTGAACACATATTTGAAAAGTTTAAATATAAGAGACTAAAACAATGTAATATAGTGAAAATAAGTGGTTCGAGTTTTAGCTTCTGCATTCCCTGCTGTGTGCCTTGATAGGGCAAAGTAAATAACCAACTAAATGTGTATCCTTCTCTATGTAATGTAGATTACATACTTTGGATATAATAATGCCTATTTAAATTATTACAGGGGGGCGGGCATGGTGTCTCACGCCTGTTAATCCCAGCACTTTGGGAGGCCAAGGCGAGCGGATCACCTGAGGTCAGGAGTTCAAGACCAGCCTGGACAAAATAGTGAAACCTGGTCTCTACTAAAAATACAAAACTTATCCAGACAAGGTGGCATGGGCTTGTAGTCCCAGATACTTGGGAGACTGAGGCTGGAAAATCACTTGAACCTGGGAGGAGTAGGTTGTAGTGAGCTAATATCACTCCACTGTACCCAAGCCTGGGTGACAGAGAGAGAGTCTGTCTCATAAAATAATAAATAAATAAATAAATAAATAAATAAATAAATAAATAAATACAGCAAATAATACCTCTGGTATGTAGCATGACACCTACCTATTGTAGGGATTTAATAAATGATATTAGCATTATAAACATTAAGAAAAGGACATAATAAAAGATGTTTTCAGAAGCCATCATGTGCATGAATTACAGACTGCATTATAATTCACAGGAATGTTGAGATCTTGTTTAGGGCTGGGGTTGGTAGGTAGAGAAACATTATTGTACAATACAGTGCATATCTAGTTTGACAGTATGTGATACATTCAAGTGAAGTTAAGAGTAAAACTTACAGGAGCACACAGTTCCTACTAAAGAAATAGTTTTGTTTTTCTGTGAGTTATTAGTTTTCAAATGCCATTATTTCACTTCGTTTTAATTTTTTAATTATTTTCCCCAGTGCTAATAGTAGTTAATATAACACAGCCAATTTGAATCCAACACACTGATAAAATAGATTATGTTACACCATGCAGGACTCTGACCAAATTCTCTAACTCTGCTTGCCCACAGAGATCATATTTATAAGCATTTCTTCAGCCATTATCCAAATTATAAATTAGAAGTAAACTTTTATATAAACATAGTTTGAAAGCAGGTGGTGTTTTGATTAGTTGCAACTGAACATTCTAATGAAGCCATGAGAATTGAATAGATGGTAATTTATTGAAAGAATTGAAAAGGGTGTTTTTAGCTGAAACCTCAGAGTGAAAAGAATGCTTCATGAATTCACCAAGTATAAAATTTAAATTCTCCTGCTGAGTTAAATATGCCTTGACAATGTCAACGAACTTGGAGAAAATGACAAATTACTATTACATGCTCAAGTTTCTGAAAGTCATGCTGTTAGCTATTGTAAATATTGCAGGATACTACTGAAAAGCATGTTTTATATTTATCCTCATTATTTGTGCAAAATATTTTACCCTTTAAACTGCTATAAACTACAGCTGAGCTCAGAAAATATATAATAAAGGTTTATACAGTTTTTTCCCCCTTAAACAAAATAGCAGTACATAGTAGTGTTCTCACTTTAAATTGTATTTCATATTTTAATCTTAGTTACTATCTACAAAAATTGTAAACTCCCTTATTATCCATATGCCTACAAATATATACGTCAACTTTCAGAAAATATTTTCACTCTTACTGCTGAACATGTAGTCATAGAGTCCAGTAAAATTCGAAACTGTCCAATTGTATCAGAAAGTTTTTCATTTCTGTTGGAAACAAACTATGACAGGAGCAGGAAAAAATGATTGACAAGCAACATATAAAACCAAAACAAATATTTAATGTTCTCTTTTCCAATTATCACATTGAAGGAAATGTTCTTTAAAATTCTGAAGCCTATGAAAATCATTTCTATTTTTAAACATTAGACATTGGTGGGAATGTATATTAGTTCAACCATTGTGGAAGACAGTATGGCAGTTCCTCAAGGATCTAGAACTAGAAATACCATTTGACCCAGCAATCACATTACTTGGTATATAGCCAGAGGAATATATATCATTCTACTATAAACACACCTGCACACGTATGCTTATTGCAGCACTATTCACAATAGCAAAGACATGGAACCAACTCAAATGCCCATCAATGATAGACTGGATAAAGAAAATGTGCTACATATACACCATGGAATACTAGGCAGCCATAAAAAGGAATGATATCATTTCCTTTTCAGGGACATGGATGAAGCTGGAAGCCATCATTCTCAGCAAACTAACACAAGGACAGAAAACCAAACACCACATGTTCTCACTCGTAAGTGGGAGCTGAATATTGAGAACACATGGACACAGAGAAGGGAATGACACACACCAGGGCCTGTTGGGGGCAAGGTGAGGGGAGAAAACTTAGAGGACGCATCATCAGGTGCAGCAAACCACTGTGGCATGCATATACCTATGTATCAAGCCTGCACATTCTGCAACTTGTATCCCATTTTTTTTTGGAAGAAATAAAGAAAAAAATACAGTATTTTGATAAGCATAGTTTTAAAAACACAAAAGACAGCCAGATCTGTATTATGTGAATTAATAATTACTATCTACTTTTACATAACAGAGGTGAAAATAATTACTGAATGTGTCAATAGTCGTAGCTGTATTTTTATATACAATCATGTTTAATACTGTCATTATTTAACTTTGATTCTTAACATAGGCAATTTGGTGTCATAATTCGTTGCTCTCTGTCTCTGTCTCCCATGCCTAATCAATCACCAGTTACTATTAATAAAATCTGGTAATATCTTTTAAAATTGGCCACTTTTTTCTATTCTTCTCACCCCTGAATGTACAGTATTATCTTCGCTCATTTCAATTTTTTTTTTTTTTTTTTTTGAGACAGAGTCTCGCTCTGTCACCAGGCTGGAGTGCAGTGGTGAGATCTCGGCTCACTGCAACCTCCGCCTCCTGGGTTCAAACGATTCTCCCGCCTCGGCCTGCCAAGTAGCTGGGACTACAGACGCATGCCACTACACCCAACTAATGTTTGCATTTTTTTAATAGAGATGGGGTTTCACCATGTTGGCCAGGGTGGTCTCAATCTCTTGACTTCGTGATCCACCAACCTCAGCCTCCCAAAGTGCTGGGATTGCAGGCATGAGCCACTGCACATGGCCTGAATTGTTTTAAGTCTTTATCTTGTTTCATTTTCATCAGACTTTCCTTCTTAATCTATCCTAAAAATGACTTCTAGAATTATTTTCTAAGAAGAGAGTAATAATATTAGTCCATTTTTCATTAACCTATTTTGTTTATGCAATTCATAGAGTATAAAAGCAATTTTGTTAATTTGGGCCTCACAATCTGGATCAAAACTATTCTACCAATATTCTTCCAGTTTATCAGTTATCACAGAAAATACATTATCCCATGATTTTTTATGAGTCACTGTATTTATATATTATATTATTCCTTCTGCCAAAAATGACAAAATCTTTTTTAAAAAACAATTTTATTCTCAAAATTCTACACACTCTCCAAGACTTACTTTAAATGTTGCCATAACAGTGAAATCTTCCCTGATGTCTTTGTAAAGATTTGATTTCTCTGTCTGTGATATGTTTTTAACTCTTAATTCTCAATTCTTTAATAAAACTTACCACATTATGTACACATTAATTTGTTAAGGTCTTTGTGTTCTCAAATGAATCATAAAGGCTTCTAAGACCCTTATACACAAAGAGAGATCGGTGGAAGAGATAGGGAGCTTGTATGAAATCCAGCAACTCTGAATCTAAATCTGTATTTTAAGTAAGATTTTTATGTGATTAGTGTGAATATTAAAGTTTACATAACACTGCTGTAGAATACACACACACACATACACAGACACACACAAATATAAAAACCATCCTAATTTGGGTCAAGTACAAAGCTCAATTAAAAGTTACTAAATGAAGAAAAATTTAAGCTTGAACTTACTACTGTGAATTTTACTAATGAAGCTGATTGTTTTATTTTAGTTCCTGGATATAGACTGATAAATTCTAGTCTGCAAGCCACTCTGTCTGAACTTACTGAGAGAGTTTTAGTAAAACTCATGTGGCTCTTCTGACCTACCAGAGAGTAAAATAGGAGGGCCTGCTGCAAGAAAATATGCAGAATAGAAATTCAGAATTAATGCAAGCTCATTTCATTTAAGAGAATGATATTCCTCAATAGATTATCATAATAGAAATTCATTTTATATCACACTCTTATAAGACTGAAGAAACATGTACTTGTGGGATGCAGGTTAAAAACTATAAGATAAATAATAAAACCCCTCTGTATGGCCTCTGAAAAATACCAGTAGCTGCCAGTGCTAAATGCTGTTCTCTCCACTGCTTTAAAAATTAAATCTTTTTTTTTTTTTATTATATTTTAGGTTTTAGGGTACATGTGCACAATGTGCAGGTTTGTTACATATGTATCCATGTGCGATGTTGATTTCCTGCACCCATTAGCTCGTCATTTAGCATTAGGTATATCTCCTAATGCTGTCCCTGCCCCCCCCACCCCCCACCCCACACCCCACAACAGTACCCGGAATGTGATGTTTTGTTCCCCTTCCTGTGTCCATGAGTTCTCATTGTTCAGTTCCCACCTGTGAGTGAGAACATGCGGTGTTTGGTTTTTTGTCCTTGCGATAGTTTACTGAGAATGATGTTTTCCAGTTTCATCCATGTCCCTACAAAGGACACGAACTCATCATTTTTCATGGCTGCATAGTATTCCATGGTGTATATGTGCCACATTTTCTTAATCCAGTCTATTGTTGTTGGACATTTGGGTTGGTTCCAAGTCTTTGCTATTGTGAATAGTGCCGCAATAAACATACGTGTGCACTCAGAAATGATGCCGCATATCTACAACTATTTGATCTTTGACAAACCTGACAAAAACAAGAAATGGGGAAAGGATTCCCTATTTAATAAATGGTGCTGGGAAAACTGGCTAGCCATATGTAGAAAGCTGAAACTGGATCCCTTCCTTACACCTTATACAAAAATTAATTCAAGATGGATTAAAGACTTAAATGTTAGACCTAAAACCATTAAAATCCTACAAGAAAGCCTAGGCAATACCATTCAGGCCATAGGCGCGGGCAAGGACTTCATGTCTAAAACACCAAAAGCAATGGCAACAAAAGCCAAAATTGACAAATGGGATCTCATTAAACTAAAGAGCTTCTGCACAGCAAAAGAAACTACCATCAGAGTGAACAGGCAACCTACACAATGGGAGAAAATTTTTGCAACCTACTCATCTGACAAAGGGCTAATATCCAGAATCTACAATGAACTCAAACAAATTTACAAGAAAAAAACAAACAACCCCATGAAAAAGTGGGCAAAGGACATGAACAGACACTTCTCAAAAGAAGACATTTATGCAGCCAGAAAACACATGAAGAAATGCTCATCATCACTGGCCATCAGAGAAATGCAAATCAAAACCACAGTGAGATACCATCTCACACCAGTTAGAATGGCCATCATTAAAAAATCAGGAAACAACAGGTGCTGGAGAGGATGTGGAGAAATAGGAATACTTTTACACTGTTGGTGGGACTGTAAACTAGTTCAACCATTGTGGAAGTCAGTGTGGCGATTCCTCAGGGATCTAGAACTAGAAATACCATTTGACCCAGCCATCCCATTACCGTGTATATACCCAAAGGAGTATAAATCATGCTGCTATAAAGACACATGCACACGTAAAAATTAAATCTTTAGCACAGTGGGAATATTAGTTGTTGATAAAAGGATTAATGGCTCAATATATTTGTTCTGTAAGTGGGAGTTGGCATTGACAATTAATAAGCTGAAGCTTTTCCACTTTTGGAACATGCATATATTTGAGAGAAAATATGTTTTGTTTGGTTTTGACTTTTATTTATATAATCTTTAGATATAAAATGTAAAGTTGAAGTTATGTATTTTGATACTGACTCTATTCATATCTCTATCTCTTAGATAATGAAGATATTATACCATTATACGCTCTTGAATCTGTCTCATTGTGACTTGGCTAAGAGGTAGTGAATCTGCCAAAAAGAAGTAGAACAGCTGTGAAGATGCCAACACAATTGAGTACTCTATCTCTACATATTTCTAAATATGGCAATTTATTGGACACTTATGAGCATGGAATGACAATGGGGTCAATTTAACCATACGGCAATGCTGAGACACCTTCATTATGACCTTTCCCTGGTATAAGTTATGTGATAATTAATGCATGTTTAGTCACACACTGTAGGTACAGATGGGAAAAAAGAAAGCATAAAATATAAAACATGATGTCCAGGTTTCAAATAAGAATTCTAAAATGTTATTTAATTAATGAAATGAAAATTCTTTACTTTAGAAAAAGAATATTGAATCTCTTTGATGTATAAAATGTATATTTCAAATTAAAAATTGAAACAAATTAGATATAATTTATTTTGTCCTCAAATACTCTTGATGACTGCACAATTCTTTTCATCTTCAAATTTCGTCAAATTCAAGTATCAAACTTCACCTGTCTTCAGGCTAAGTAAGCGTTGACCATATGGCCAAATGAAGCTCATCATACTACAGAGATCTACTTGGGGTCTAATTTTCATCATTATAATCCAAAATTTTCCTTCAAAGACAAAAAGACAAAACAGTTGATAAAGTCTTCTATAAGATTATTATGATTGATTATTTAAATTCCTTTGTCTGGGTCAAACAAATATTCTGTAGGCAAAATTAATTTCATATCAAGGTGAGACAATTTTTGAATTGTGCTCCAAAAAGTCATTTTTAAATTATAAATAAGTTT
This sequence comes from Hylobates moloch, assembly GCF_009828535.3. NCBI lineage: Eukaryota > Metazoa > Chordata > Mammalia > Primates > Hylobatidae > Hylobates > Hylobates moloch. Next base: position 73,946,702 of record NW_026652288.1, on the reverse strand, counting down.
TTACTTATTAATTGACACATTTAACAAAAATTCATTCAGCGCTATACAACAACCATTATGCCAAGACTGAAACATTTCCTTCCCCCACAAATCAAAAACTATATTGTAAATAGTCATGAGAGTTTCAACACTAGCTCCCCAAAAGGCTATTCATCCCAAAATAAAGTCGTGCTATTGTTTCACTCAAGGCTTCTACATTGTTTTGAAAAGTTTTATCATTTCTGGAACGACTAGTAATGTATTTAAGGGAGTTAAAAGAAGTAATTACCATTTACTGACTAGTCACATACTAGGTTATTTTATTATGGTAAACCACTTACATGTAAAATTGTGACATAAATTGAACAATTTCCAAAATTAAGTACTTTCTCAGTTTTTAGGCAAGATTCTACTGTCCTACCTTTGCTTTCAAAATACCTCCCTTTAAAGTCAAAGTAAACATTTCCTGAGTTAATTTCAACTGCTTGTGGCACATAACAACATTTTGGTCAACAACTGATTGCATATACATTGGTGATCCTATAAGATTATAATTCCACATGGTGTTACATCTGCAGGTGCACAGAAGTAAATAACTGAAATTTGTGAACCTTGGCCTAGTTTTCATAGGTTGTATGGAAACATCTGGATGTCCAGGCAAATGTTTGCTGCAGAGATGAAGTCTTCATGTAGAGCCTCTCCTAGGGGAACGCAAAGGGGAAATGTGGGATTGAAGCTCCCACACAGAGTCCCCATTGGAGCACTGCCTAGAGGAGCTGTGAGAAGACGGCCACAGTGCTCCAGAACCCGGAATTATAGATCCACTGACATCTTTCCCTGTGCTCTTGATAAAACCACAGAGACTCAATGCCAGCCCAAGTAAACAGCCAGGAGGGGGGCTGTACCGTGCAAAGCCATGGGGTTGTAGCTGTTCAAGATCATAGGAACCAAACTCTTGCATCAGTGTGTCTGGATGTGAGACATGGAGTCAAAGGTGATTATTTTGGCGCTTTAAGATTTGACTGCCCTGCTGGATTTCAGGCTTTCATGGGGCCTGTAGCCTTTTTGTTTTGTCCAATTTCTCCCACTTGAAATGGGAGCATTTATCCAATGTCTGGACCATTATTGTATCTTGGAATTAGCTAACTTGCTTTTGATTTTATTGACTCCTAGGAGAAGGGACTTGTCTTGTCTCAGGTGAGACTTTGGACTATGGACTTTTGAGTTAATGCTGAAATGAGTTAAGACTTTCGGGAATGGTTGAGAAGGCGTGGTTGGTTTTGAAATGTGAGGAGATGAGATTTGGGAGGGATCGGGGCAGATTCATATAGTTAGGATTTATGTCCCCGCCAAAATCTCAACTTGAATTGTAATCCCCAGGTATTGAGGGAGAGACCTGGTGAGTGGTGATTGGATCAAGGGGGCAGTTTCCCCCATGCTGTTCTCATGATAGCAAGTGAGTTCTCATGAGATCTGCTGTTTTTATAAGGGGCTCTTCTCTCTTCGTTTCCCACACATGCTGTCTCGCCTGTCACCATATAAGTTGTGACTACTTCCACTTCTACCATGATTATAAGTTTCCAGTTGCCTCTCCAGTCTTTTGGAACTCTAAGTCAATTAAACCTCTTTCCTTCATAAATTACCAAGTCTCGAGTATTTCTTTATAGCAGTGTGATAACAGACTAATACAGACAGCAAACAACTATGAGACTGGTTTATGAATTTACTATACTGCTTTCTATTAGAGTGTATAATAATAAGCAACTATGATACTGGTTTATGAACTTACTATACTGTTTTCCATTAGAGTGTAATCCTCCTACTTATATATATTTTTAAAAAGTTAACTTTTTAAAACAGCCTCAGGCAGGCCTTTCAGGAGGCGTTCCAGAAGAAGGAAAAGTTGTGGCAGGAGATGACCTCTCCATGCTTCCTTTTGCTCCTGAAGACCTTTCAGTGGGATGAGATGTGGAGGTGGAAGATGATGATATTAACGATTTTGACCCTGTGTAGGCCTAGGCTAATGTGTGTGTTGTTCTATAGTTTCTAACAAAAAAAGTTTAAAAAGTAAAAACATAAAAATAAAAATACAGAAAAGCTTATAAAATCAAGATATGAAGAAAATATTTTTGCATACCTGTACTATATGACTGTTTTAAGCTGTGTTACTACTACAGTAAAAAAGTTAAAATAACTTAAAAGTTTATAAAGTAAAAATATGACAGTAGGCTAAGGTTAATTCATTGAAGAAAAAGTATATTTTTATAAATTTAGTGTAACCTACTTTTATAGTGTTTATAAAACCTACAGTAAATATTTTTATCCATCTGTACAATATGTGTGGGTTTTAAGCTGTTGTTACAGAAGAACAAAAGTTAAAAAAATTGAGTTTATAGAGTAAAAATGTGACCACTAAGATTAACTTATTATTGTATAAAAAAGTTTAACAAATGTAATGTACACTAAGTTTAGAGTTTCATAAAGTCTACAGTAGTGTACAGTAGTGTCTTTGGCCTTCAAATTTACTCACCATTCACTAAGTGACTCACATAGAGAAACTTCTAGTTCTTCAAGCACCATTCATGGTTAATATCCTATAAATGTGTATGATTTGTAATCTTTTCTACTATATTTTTACTATAATTTCTACGTTTAGCAATGTTTAGTATACAGTTACCATGGCATTAAATTTGCCTACAGCATTCAGTACAGTAACATGCTGCACAGGTTTGTAGCCTAGGAACCATAGGCTATATACCATATAGCCTAGGTATGTAGTAGGCTATAACACCTAGATTTGTGTAAGCAACAGGTTTGTGCTTACACAAAGCTAGATGTTAGCACATTAACAATATTACCTATAGACACATTTCTCAGAATGTTTCCTCATTGTTACGAAACAAAGGGTTGTACTTGGAATAAATTAAAAATAACCTTCTTAATTACAATGAAAGATAAATATAGAAATGATATTTAAGTTTTTAAAATCTCTCAATTTAAAAATTTTTCAACCTATTAAAATATTAGTGCTCATGAAATAAAAATTATTCAGTATTACTATTTCTATCCTTAATTTTGTACTTAAAAACACATTTTTGAAGTAAAATGAAGAGGAAGATTGAGAGAAAGGAAAGAAGGAAGGAAGGAAGGAAGGAAGGAAGGAAGGAAGGAAGGAAGGAAGGAAGGAAAAGAAAAGCTGTTTTATGAATTTTGGTTAAATCTGAAGGAAAAATATATTTATTCAATAAATAAAATACTTTTTACTATTACACACTTTCAAGCATCTGCATGATATTTACTCTCCAATCAGATGTACAACATAGATATAGTAGAATTAGAAACAGATGCAAAACATGTAATTTTTATCAATATGTGAAGAAAACTTGGTAAGAATATCGCCACACTTTAAAAACACAAAATCGTTAAAATTTATGACAAAAAAGGGCAATGAGTTTACATTTTAATCTTCCAAATTGTCATTCAACAATTTACTTAGTTTTTTCAAATAAATAATATAATATTTAATTTTTGGCACTGATTTTTAAATTATACCATAAAAGAATATGTGTTTAAATTGTGCTATTCAAACCTCTAATAGTTTTCCATTATGTAAATAAGCAAATAGTATTAGAATGTGATCAAATTTCCTCAAGGTTAAATGATATATAGTTTGGCATTTGTATTGCATCATTGACTTTAAGTTAGATTTCCATAGTATTTTAAAGTTACAAGTTTATTATTTATGTGAGGCAAATCCAAATTAGAAGATCAGGCCATCCTTGGGGACATTTATAAAATTCTCCACAATTTAATTAAAGGGAAGTAAGACAGTTTACTTTAACTCTTTCTTATATTTTGTGTATGTTTAAAGGGCTGACAAAATGACTAAAGTCAAGTCTATTTAGAATGTCTTGTTTTAAAATGATTTGTGCTAAAAAATGGGGTGGAAGATAATGCAAACTAGATTTGATTATTTTTTGGAAGATGATTACAATTGAATTTTTATAGAAGTTTAGTAGCATATTAGTAGACATTTTAATCTAGACTAACAGAAAAAATACCATGAACGTATCTTTATTTTCCAACTTTCTGATTGACAATATCAAGGTAGTTAATGATATTAATCAATTTACCTCAGTGATATTGATGAGGAAGTTGCTTTTCAAGTATTTACCCATGACTGTTTTCTCAATCAAAAGCAGATTTCAAGATTTAAGCAGTCTTTTTTAAAACTGTCACCTTCTTTCCATTTTTCCATCTGATTCAGAATTCAGATTAAAGGGAGAGCAAACCCTACTGCCAAGACATATAAATGCACACATACACATACACACATAGGGGAAGATAGAAATGGGGGTAGATTTATTTCTGCTCTTAGCTATAACCCTAGGCCTGATGCAGGAACATGTGGATTATGAAAGAGCGAAGCTACACCGTGAGCTCTAGAATGCACATGGGTTCTTCAATTTTTTTTCTCAACTCTTTGTGCCACGGATTACTATTTATTTGAGAGAGCCATTGACTCTAGAATTAGACAGAGGCCTGTAGCAGGAATTAAGATATTATCTGTCTGCAGCTTATTGCAGTCCATGGGCTTGGACATAATATAAAAGTTCAGTTCAGTCGAGTAATAATTATCAAAGATTACACAAATTTCTGAAGTTCCTCTTGTGCTAAACAACTGACAACATGAGCATTGTGGATGTCATGCAAAGGGTGAGGAATGGGATACCAAGGAGATATGATTAGAAGGCAAAACAAAACCAAAAAAGCAAATAAAAAAACACATTTCAGAAATTGCTTTGAGTTTAAAAAAAAAAAACCACAACTTGGATTACATAAATTGATCACTAACTTCCTTTCCTTATTGCCAATGAACACAAATAAACAAACGAAAAATATATGCGATGGTTAATTTTATGTTTCAACTTGACTGGGCTAGATAGGTAATAAAACATTATTCCTGAGTGTTTCTGTGAGGATATTTACAGAAGAGTTTAGCATTTTGATCAGCAGATGGGTAAAGAAAAATTGTCCTCTTCAATGTGGGAGGGGTATCATCCAATCCATGGGAAGATCAAACAGAATAAAGAGATGTAGAAAGAGAAAATTCTCTCTCTCTTTTCTTGAGCTGAGACGTACATCTTCTCCTACACTGAGATATCAGAATTCTTAGTTTTTGGACATTCACACTCCAAGACATACAGCAGCAACCTTCTTGGTTCTGAGGCTTTCAGAATTAGACTGAATTATACCACCAACTTTCCTAGTTATCCAGTTTGAAAATGACAATAATGGAACTTCTTAACTACCATAATTGTGTGAGACAACTGTCATAATAAATCCTCTCATATCATCTATCTATCTATCTATCTATCTATCTATCTATCTATCTATCTATCATCTCTACATCTTATGTTTCTATTTCTCTGGAGAACTCTAATACAATGAACAATAGATAAATTGATATAGAAAAGCAGCCAATAATTATCCAGTCCATAGAGATTGATCTTTACAGATATAGTTAGCCATTAACTGAACCTGAAATGTATGAAACCAAATCTGAAAAAGTAGAGCTACAGTTTTCAACTTGAAGTTCTGCAACTGAGACGAAGAAAAAAAAATTGAAACTTAAAAAAATAGCAGTAAAGAAGATAATTCAACTGAAGCAAAAATAGATATGCCTAACTCCAGTCTAAAACTGGCACTAATGTAGTGTGTAGAACTATTCAAGGTAATGAAGTAACAATGCTTCATTTCATTTTTGTGTTTCAAATTGGTTTATAATCATTAAACCAGGAACACATGCATATGCAAATATGCACACACACACACACACACCTCTACAGACACAAACACAACATAAAACACACACTGTACTGTCTATCCAGACTTCAAAATTCAATTTTGAAAAAGACAGATACCAGCAAAGTTATAACCAAAAATATGTGGGCCAATCCAGGATAGAAGGTCTTTCACTTAATTACCAGAGAATTCCAAATGTGCAACTGGCTGTCATGGTAGGAATTACATAACAAATAGCATTTGACCTGAAATCTCTAACGCTATTAAAAGGGATAAAGCAATCTTACAAAACAGAAAGGGTAAAGATTATGCAAAGTGAGGATGCTTTCTTTATATTTTATTGTATTTTATAACCTCACCATAAATAAATTCAAAAATCTCTCCCACTTGAATTTAGAGATCTAAGTACAGAACAGGCTACAAATGTTTAAACACCTTATTATTTTTATCTGGTATATATTAGTGTAACTGTTTTATCCAACCCCATCAATTAGTTCAGTAATCAAATGTGTTTTCATTTCATTTAAAGTGCAAAGTAAACGATTCTGGAATCCTCATTTATAAATTGTAAGAAGCCTGTATTATATCTCCACTGACACCTCCCTGCACAATTTCATCACTCTTAGAAAAAAAAAAACAGGGTATGCCAGAGTGTAATCCAGGCAAACAGTCAGGTCGTAATACCTTGTTTCATTAAGCAAAAACTTGGAAGGCTGATTATTGAGCTAAGTTGCCTCATTCATGTTTATTATTGCTGCTTTACAGAGTTACATTGGCAGCATCAGTTCCCTGAAAGTTCCTGTTTCCCATTTCATGGAGTATTTCTACGTCTCAATGATGTTGTTGCCAGAATTACGTTCCAGGTGGCTAAGACAAGGTGTTTTTCTCATACCAAGTGTAATGACAGTTGAGACTTGCAGCCCGGCCATGTAGCCTTGATTCCGCAAGGTACTGTAACAAATAACACCTGATTTCTCAGCAGAACCTTTAACAATTATTAGATATATTGTGAAAACCAGTGATTTCCATTCCTGCCCTCAGGTCTGTCAGTAGTCCTTGATGGTATTCATGTGCTGAAGGGAAGTGAGGCAGGCAAGTAGAAACCAGTGTTCCCCAAATATCCTCAGTTGTATGCCCGTATGAGCACTCTATTCATCTGTATGGTCAGTAGATATTCATGTACTACCTCTCTATGATGGAGGCTTTTAACACAATTTTAATTAAGTCTCTCAAAGTGGCAGGATATAGGATATTCTACAATCAGAAATTCACTTGGTTACAAAATTTCTACTGTAAATCTACTGCTATAAAATACATCAACCTACTTTTAGATTGTACCATATATTCTTGTCATGTTATGTAGTTATAGCCTGATGAGTTTATTAGAAACATTCTTTAAATCTCAGAAAAAGAGAATGTGTGCGCAGACCTCACTCTGTTCTCTCCTAAGAAAACCTCTGATGCCTTTTCCGATTGTCAACTTGCAACATTCAATTAGCCCATAAGAAATGATATTCATGGGAGACTGACTGCATCAGCCTATAGCCAAAGCAATTTGCAGACTTTCATCAAAATAATGTTTCCCAAGCCAGGATAATTTTTCCCTTTTTCTGGGGTGCACTTGACAATGTCTAAAACCAATTTTACTATCACAACTGGGGAGTATTATTGGTATCTAGTGGGTAAAGGGCAGAGGTTCTGCTACATCCCCTAAAATGCCCAAGACAGTCTCACACAGCTAAGAATTATCCTGGCCAAAATATCATTAGTGCCAGAAATGAGAGAAAATGCTTTATAAGATTTTCTGTATAAGTACAGTTTACTGTTTTCACTTTTAAATTCCATTCAGCTTGGATTTCCTGATGTTATAATTTTGCAGCATATTTTTATATATTTTCAAATACTTAAACTCACTTGCATCAAATTTCCTTGAAATACAGTTGATAAGCAAGATTCCGTTATAAATAAAATAAAATTATAAAAAAGTGTTTATTCAAAAAATGTGATAATATTTCTTTTTTTTTTTCAAATCGAAGGGTAAACTAGGAAGTCCAAAATACAAATATATTAAAGGAAAACATCCAACAGTACCAAGTATACAAAATATTATTTTTGTATGCACTGTTGAATTTGAATTATAATACTTTTGTTTTACTCAATGGAAATTGAATGTGGATTCTTATTATAAAATAGTTTCAAAGACTTTCTATTCAGATGAGATGAGGTATCTATTTATCACCAATAAGGACCCTTGGAAAATGATATAATCCTCCCCAAACTGAAGTTCTTTGTAAATAAAATTTAGATAAGCTATTCACAAACAAATATTTTGCAATTAAATTAGAAAATGTATGTAAAACGTAGCAGAAATCCTTCTACAAAAATTTAGCTCGCATTACTTAATCTTTTTTCTCTCCATCTTTAAAAATGTCCAGATGAAAAGTATGTACATATTATGATCAATAATAAATGGAAAACTAAACAAAATAAAGTGAGTTTCATTTTTCATTTAACAATTGGCCACCTTGAATATCATTTGTCATCACAAAAATTGCTTAATCCTGTGTTACCATGACACATGGCAAGTCCTTCTGCTGCCACATCTTTCATCTAATAGACTCTGCTAGATGCTGCTGGTGGTGATCATTATCATTTATATTTGTCATCAGATATAAACCACCCAGCCCAAAGATGAATATATCTACTCAAAGCTCAAAATATCTAGTAGAAATTTGTCATCACATTTGTATGAAGAATATTAAAATACATTGCTATTTTAACTCGGTTTATACTGAAAAATTACACTACCTAGTTTAGTGACTTAAGCATTCTTCGTTGACTGCAACCTTCTTCTTGGAGATTAGACAATGAACTTCACGATTTACCTGCCTCACATGTCTCCAATACCGAGACCAAAGTGGGAAACGGACTAAGAAAATGAGGGAAAACAGCTATTTCTATTAAATTCATGTGTCTCTCTGCATCAGCTTGGATGTGGACCTTCTACAGTTTTAGCTGGAGACTGAGGGAGAGCATTACTTTTTATAATTCAAGAGGTTAATGTTGTGCTTAATATGGTGCGTACATGTCACATGGGGAGATAACTGTCAGTAGAGAATTAAAGGCAAGATAGTTGAAACATATATTGAAGTAACAATAACTAGACAACGGTCATATATGGGTTTGAAATCACCCTTGAGTGATATAGTATATTAATTCATGTTGAAGGATGTTTGCTGACAGTCAATAAACTGGGATACTGACTAATAACTGGGAATAAAATAATTTCAAAATGCTTCACTAATGAAACATATTGGTAGTCCAAGGTACTGAATGTTAAATTTGCAAAACGAAAAACGCAATGCTTTAAGTTCAAAAGCCTTGCAAAATTCTGATTTGAATAATTAAAAACGAAAAGCAGTGGCCCACGACCAAGCAATGGCAAGTGCACTAAGATAATAATCAAAAAAGGCAAACTGATGTTAGAAAATAGAAAACCAAGTGTAATTAAGTAAATTAGGGCAAGTACTCTGTTGCAAGTGAAGCACAAAGCCTTAATGAATATTAGGCTACATGCAGTGGCTCATACCTGTAATCCTAGCACTTTGGGAGGCCTACGTTGGAAGGATCACTTGAGGCCAGGGGTTTGAGGCTGCAGTGCGCTATGATTTAACCACTGCACTTCTACGTAGGTGACAGAGTGAGATCTTGTCTACAATAAATAAATAAATAAACAAATAAATAAATACAAGCATTCACTCAAAGTCTTTCCAGAAAGAAGTTAGATGAACTAGAGAGAGGCATTTTCTATCTCCCAGTGGAACAAAAGTTCCAAACCTGGCTGGAGTGTCTGCCCTTGTCCTGTACCATCCCATACCATAATAATCCATTCACCCTCTGGATACAGTTTCTTCCAGGAATTTGATTAGAGATTGATGTAGAAACCAAGGTTCTGGCATGTGGAGACCAAAAATAAATGTTTACTGAAAAGCTGTGAAATAAGTACTCTACAAAAACAAAAAATAAAAATAAAAAAGGGTTACATACTCAGTTTTCTGCCTTTCAATTTTAAGTTGGAAGTTGCTAATTCTGGAAAATAATTGAACTTCTTTATCTTCCTGATGATGTTATTCCTAATTATTGGAGGTGTTTACATATTAGTAAAAGGTACTATATACATGGTGAAGGGAAAATAAATTTATTTCTCAACCAAAGTTATTCTTATTAACATTTAGAAAACATTTTAATAAGTATCTGTATATATAAGTAGATAAAAGATAAGGTTATAAACAAAATAGATTTATAAATTATAAATAGATAACACATTTTAGAATATTGCTTAGAATTCAATTGTTTTAAAGGAATAAGTATGTCTTATTTTTAGGTGTTCTAGGCAAAATTCTGAAAATGTTCCTTTCTACAAACAATTTCCCACCCTACTTCCAAGGAAGTTGAATATTATGAATTTTCATGTCCATGAATATGTCACTTTACACAATAGAGGGACTTGCAGACCTAATTAACTTGACTGTATTAGTCAGGGTTCTCCAGAGAAACTGAACCAACAGGAAATATATTTTTCACATACATAATTTCATTTTAGGAATTGGGTCACATGTTTATGGAGGCTGAGAAGTCCCACAGTCTGTCATCTGCATGAAGGTATTAGCCCTGACAAATAAAGAGCTTGGAAATAATCACTACGGTATTCACCAAAACAACAATAAACTGAACAAACTGAAAGTAAACAATTATTTTTAAATCCATCAGAGAGTTGATGTCACAGGGCAAGTTCCTACCCCAAAACCTGAATAGGCCTATGAATATAGAGAATCATACTCAAAAAATGGGAGAGAGAGAATAAAAGCGCAAGCTAAAATATTTGCTAAACATATATATAATAAAAGATTTATATCCAAAATGTATGAAGCACTCTTTTGACTCAACTGTAATAACACAAACAACTTGATTATATAATTGGCCAATTATCTGAGCATGCGTTTCACCAAAGGTGTTATAAAGATGGCAAATGAAAATTTGAAAAGGTACTCAACATTACACATCATTAGATAATTGTCAATTAAAACAAGATATCACTGCATATTTATTAGAATGGCTAAAATCCAAAATGCTGGCAACACCAAATGCTAGCGAGAATTCAGAGCCCTAGAAACTCCAGTCCATTTATAGTTGGAATTCATAACGATACAGCAACTTTGAAGTACAGTTTGGCAATTTCTTTCAAGGCTAAACACAGTCTTATCACATATCCAGCAATCACACTTCTAGGTATTTACCCGATTTCGTTGAAAACATATGTCCACACAGAATTATGCACATCAATGTTTACAAAGCTTTATTCATTATAGACAAAAACTGGAAATGATATGTCCACAGATATGTCAACAGATACTCTGTGGTACATCTATACATTGAAATATTATTTAGTGATAAAACTGTATGAGTTGCCAAATTGCCAAAAGACATGTATATTGGTATATTGGGGAAGAAAAGCCCTCTGAGAAGGCTTTATATTTGTATTATTCTTACTGTATGGCATTCTGGAAAAGGGAAAACCACAGAGACAGTAAAAAAAGCAGGGTTCCTAGGGATTTGAGGGAGGACATATTAGTATGGCCAAGCCATGCACCTGCATTATCCTCTAAATGTATTTTTTATGTGTTATTATTTGTTTTATCAGCAGTCATTCATTGTCACGCTTTATTGATTGCTTAGTTTTTTTTTTCTTTGCCAGATTTGTAAAATTTCTATTCATGAGGTAAAACACATCATGTTCTAAACTAACCATTGAAACCCACTAAAATTGAAAGGCAAAATCAGCCAAAAATGATAATGTGGTGTTTAGAATACTGTTGTATCACAAAGCCATTAATGTGTTTTTGTTTGTTTTGTTTTGTTTTTTTCTTTGTATTTCAAGCTTCTCCCAACTAGTCATTTTTTTTTTTTTTTTTTTTTTTTTTTTGAGATGGAGTCTCACTTTGTCGCCCAGGCTGGAGTGCAATGGTGCAATCTCCACTCACTGTAAGCTCCGCCTACCAGGTTCACGCCATTCTCCTGCCTCAGCCTCCCGAGTAGCTGGGACTACAGGTGCCCGCCACCATGCCCAGCTAACTTTTTGTATTTCCAACAAGTCCTTTATTAGACCTTTTCTTTTTAATGAATCATTTTAACTAAAGATAAATTTTTCATTTTTCTGATTATGAAGTAGAAAGATTATTGCTAGTATTTAGGGAGCTGATATTTAAAATAGCTAAAAACATCAACTTTACTGTGTAGGCTTCTACTTAATCCCCATCTTTTCCTTAAGGCATATTTCTTCACCTTCAATTACATGTTTTAGGGGGAGCCTTTCTATGTTACATTTTCTGGAAAGAATATAACTTTATGTCATCTGGCACAGTTGCCTTGTTGGGGCAGGATTAAAAATGGAATCTAGTGTTTAAATAACTGTTTTGTATGCAACCTATATAAATAATAATCATATCAACACCTATAGAGTCATAACTACATGCCACTTGCTGAAGGACCCTATGCTTATTAATTCCTTTAATTCTCTCAACAAACCGTTGTGTTAGGTAATCCTATTGAAAAAATTGAGGTAGAGATAGACTAACCAACTTGCCCAAGGTAACATAGTTTTTGAAAACTTCAAGAAGTTTGGCCCAAGATACTTCTCTTCACCATTACACTGAATTGTTACTCGTGCTTTTTAAATACTCATTCTTGTTTAGGACAACCTGTATCCCTACTTTCAAAAGTAGATGGCACATGGAATCCTGAGCTGCAATAGCATATATCGTTAGGCTTCTTAATGTATTTTCCCCATGAATGGACTGATACTACTCTTGCTGGTTTACTTATGCAGTAACCAATCAGCCGTCTCCTTGGTAGATTCCCAAACTGTGATGCTGTCACTTTTTTCATGTTCTTTGTTTTTATGCGTTTGTTATGTTTTTACATGAAAGAATGGATATGCTTTCTAAAATTATAATATTGTTAGACAATCTATTTTCTATCTAAATTGATATATCTCTCTAAATCAATACAATGCATTGCCTCTTTGTATGTCTACTGAATATAACAACAAAAATGGTTAACATGAGTAGCAAAGAAGTTAGGAAGAGTATTGCAAAACCTTTAGGAAATCTGTTAGATACAGGGTTACTGAGTGTGATAAAGTATAAAATGAGTAGTTGTCAATCATTAATTGTATTATTCCCTGCATTGTTTCCAAAATGCATGAAGGATTCTACAAACTAGAGATTTGCTTCTCTATGGTACTGTGTATTGTCTTGTCTAGCGCTGCAGGCTTGATGGCATCCTTTGCATTTTTAATCTGATAAAAAGTCTATTTCAGTGATAAAGTCAGCTTTAACTGGTTCTATCACACAGCTTGCCCTTCATGGCTGTGTGATTCAGGGGTTTGTCTTGCTTTAGTAAAATCCGTCTGGCCTGGTGTCTGTAATACACACATCTGCAGAGGCAGTAGGTAATTAATGTTATTGATGGTGCTCATTTACATTGCATCTTTCCACCAAACTCCTTACCAAAGTAGAATGGGCTTTCACATGAGAACTCTTTAGAGATATCTTATAATATTTCTTTTCACAATTTGTTACCACTTACTTCCTCTAGAAAACATATTTTTCTCTCTTTACTAAAACAGATTCTAAGGTCACAATAGACATTGCTTTTATTCACAGTGAAAAAGGGTGATGAATGTTTTCCAGGAGAGCTTTCATGTCCCTGATGGTTAACTTTTTTAATTGCTCAATTTATCAGAGAATATAGTAAAGGTCTTTCAAGAAGGAATCAAATTGAATTAGGATGAATAAACCATTTTGGATGTTATTCAGTATCAATTAGCTATTGTTGAAGAGTATATTTTGAAAGTTTCTAAGAGTCTGCTTTGATTCTAAATTGGAAAACACCTTAAGCAGTTGATAAAACTTGTGTTTACCTAACACTGTAATAAAATGCAGGTGTGCTCATCTAAAGAGATCCAATTCACAATGAAATCTCATCTCATACAAGGCGCAGAATTATTTGCATAGTATTAACTCATTTATCAAATATATATATTTTGATTGCTGAGCACTACTTTCACACACTAAATCAAAGATCTTAATTTTTATCTTGTGGTTTCTTCTATATGCTGCCTCAATGTTTTTATTCACTGCAAGACATTTTTTTCAAAAAAAAGAAAATGTAATCATACACAAATATATATATTATGCAGCACTACACTTTGTGCAGTCAAATAATAAAGTTGTGCTGTTAGTGCTATCCGTATTTCTGAGATTTCTCCTACATTTAAACTATATCATGAGATTTATGCTGCTCATTAGAATATATGTTTGTTCCAGAAATAACTAAACAGCACAGGCCTATTAATTCTGTACGACAAAGTGACAGTCATTGAAAATTGATAACAATTGTCAAGACAATGTATGCCATTGTACAACAATATTAAGATACTTACAGTATTTCTTTATTATAATGCGAATTGTCATTGTTTGGAATTAATTTATATGTGCATTTATAGACAAGATGCATTATAAAAAAACAAGCCATCTTTCCGTATATGAAAGAAGGAATAGAGTTAAGACACACTAAGTTATTTTAGTGCTTTATATGGCATTTTATGGCTCCTTGCTAAATTATAATAAAATTGATTTTTTTAAAAAATGAGCAAATTTTTACACATTTATAATTGCTCTTAGTGATTTGTCTTGAAATTAAATAAACTATACCCATATATTTTATGATATTTCATTACTTTTTATATTTCACATGACCTGGGAGAACTCCTGAGAGTCTCTGAAAAATTTTGAGCTTATATGAAAAAAATAGAACATCAAGTCAAGTGAGTAGAAAGGGAATGTGTTATAGATATGTGGAAAAACTGACAAGCCAAAATTTTATAGGTATCAAATAAGTGATTATCAATATAAGTTTGACAATCAGCTACTGAAAATTGCGAATTTATAAATTTAGCAAAGTGATGGGATGTATAAGATAATGTAAAATGAGAGGAAGTAGTATAGACAAAGGAATTTATCAAGATCTGTTTCTGTTGATTAATAATTGGTAATTTTTAATCTGAATAATTATTAATTGTAGAAACACATTAAGTTGAGTTCACTAAATATTTATCAATACTATTTTATACCAGTTTCTAGGTGATGCTTACAACAATTAAATAAAGTTTCTATTCTTCAGGCACTTATTAACATGTAGGAGATGGAGAACCAGGTGGCTACAAGAAAACAACACATTGTATTAGAATAACAGAAAGCCTATCAACCTGTCATCTAGGTTTTAAGCCCCGCACACACATAGCACATGTATACCCATGTAACAAACCAGCATGTTCAGCTTATGTATCCCAGAACTTAAAGTAAAATTTAAAAACATTGAAAAGAATAACAGAAAGCCTGAGATTCAGGTACCATTTGAATCACAGAAGAAAGAAGATAAGATACTGAAAGTAGACCAAATTCGTGGGTTGAAGACAGTAGACAAATTGACATTTTCCTATATTCATTCATGCAGTCATTATTGATCATCTGTTTTATCCAAGCTTCCTTAATGCGCTCTGCATACACAGTGGTGATTCAGATAAAGTCCCTGCTATCAAGGAGCAGACAGTGTAGATAATATAAAGGCATGTAAATAAGAACATGAAAAACAGTGAATTAAACTAGTTGGTATTATCTCTTATGAGATCATATTTATTTAGTAACAAAGGGCTCTTGAACTTTAAAATATGAGTATTTTTACAAACCTGTCAATCACTTTTAAAAATTGACAAATCTATACCTTTCCTTGTTCTGCCAAGGTCACTTAAGCTGTATACCCTACCCCAATGCCACCCACCTAAGATTGACAGGAAAGGTAAATACCATTCCTCTCTCATTCTGCATATTTTTTCTTTAGAAACACTTTCTTTGAATGGTTCATTCCATTTGATTCCTTCTTATTTTCATTTCTCTTAGCAGATGAGCTCATCGTTCACCCTTCTATTATCAGCTTTTGGATATGACACAGTGCAGATTTTCCAGCCGGCATTTTTCTTCTCTTTTGAGCATACATTTAAAAATATAATATTCAAAAAGGTTAAAATATGACTCCATTAAAAACATAAATATAAAATAAACATGTCTTAGTAGTTCAAATGTAATAATAAAGTACCATAAACAGGATGTCTTATGAACAACAAATTTATTTTTCAAAGTTTTGGAGGCTAGTTTCATTGTATCTTCACATGGTGGGAAAAGAACGAGAGAGCTCTCTGTGGTCCCTTTTATAAGGGCACTAAACCCAGTCATGACTGAGAGCTTCACTCTCATGACTTATCTCCAGAGGGCCCACCTCCTAATACTACAATATTTAGGGCTAGGATTTCAACATATATAAGCATTCAGAGTATAAAAATGTGTCAAAAACTTTACCTAAACCATTAATTAATGAAGTGTCTAATCATACTTTTCAAATAAAGTAAAATTGTGACTTTAATATAAATCTAGAATGAATGTTACAGAAACTGTATTTAACTTTAATGATGTATGAGTAAGGAATTATGGCTCAATTGAAAAGCGTTTGAAAAATTAGGATATTTATAGATATACTCGCTGAATTATGTCTAAAACTTATTATTGCCCTACATATTCATAAATAATGACTTTTTAGGAACATAGTAAGTAAATAATGAATCAAACTAGAAATATTTCTTTAGGTAATATTTAGGTGGACTTTACTCCTTTAATGAAATTACTAGATAGAAATACAGTACAGCTATTTGCCTTAATTCTCAGTTTCAGATACATTTTCAAGCACATCAGAATTTCTCCTCACCTGTTTGAGCGCCATGTGGAAAACACACTTTCCAGTTAAACCTATCCAAGCACGTCATTTTAGAATCCTAGCCTCTTCCACTCATTTTCATATTGATCTCTGTAACAATTTTTGGTATTAATGGTATAAATCACCCCAGAAATCCATCATCTTTGCTGCAAAAATGATAATTTCAAATTTTGCTCTCAATGACTCTTTGAATATTTTTAATAGTTGGGCTCACCATCACATTTAAGAATAGTCAGCCAGGCAAGGTGGCTCACTCCTGTAATCTCAGTGCTTTGGGAGGCCGAGGCAGGCTGATTGCGTAAGGTCAAGAGTTCGAGACCAGCCTGGCCAACATGGCAAAACATTGTCTGTACTAAAAATACAAAAATTAGCTGGGCGTGATGGCACTTACCTATAATCCCAGCTACTTGGGAGGCTGAGGCAAGAGAATCACTTGAACCCGGGAAGCAGAGGTTGCAGTGAGCCAAGATCATGCCACTGCACTACAGCCTAGGTGACAGAGTGAGACTGTCTCAAAAAAAAAAAAAAAAAAAAAAGATAAAAAGAAAAAAGAAAAAAGAAAGAAAGAATAGTCTTGGTGAAAAACAAAAAACTACTGGGAGAATTTTTAAAGTAGTAATTTTATGTATTAATTTTATACATGTACATCAAAAAGGCAGCCTGTATTTCTGAATACCTGGTTAATAGCTATGTAAAAGAGTTTCTATATGGCCCCCAAATAATGTGGGAGACAATGCATACTGACTTCTGATAACAGCTTAATTTGACGTGCATCCTACATTTCAACTACAGGTCATGTAAAGAAAACTATTATCAATGTTTGTTGATTGGATTTTCTGTTGTGGTTTTATTGTTGGGTTGACTGATGTTGATATTTTATCTCACCTTTGGACAGTGTCTGAGTTTTATTCTGCCTCATATTATATATTCTTCAAAACCTGGAATGCCTCTTTGACTACATAAGTGATTTCAAAATAAACAAGATTCATCTTGTATTGAAAATCATCTCACATAAGTTATCCAGGCAAGAGGTAACTTGGTTTTGAGCAAATAACATGAATTCTGAGATTAGACAGAACAGCATTTCCATCCTCACTTGTCACCCTTACATTGTTTCATCTGTAACTTGTTATTAAATAAATCTGAACAACTGAATTTCAATAATTGCTCTGAAAAAGTAAAGGATATTTTGAAATACTATTTATACTACCTAAACACATTGTCTGGCATGTAACAGAATCACAATAATTTATTTTTTATTTCTTCCATTAACTTATCCTCTTGTTTTCTCAACCTGAATTTCTCTCTTGAAATTAAGCCATGCTGCTTTTTTGCAATAACATACTAGACCATCATATGTGGCATAGAGACATGACCAGTAGACCTCATTTCTCTGGCATAGAATGTTTTCTATACTTGTCTATGCCAGATTTTTGCCCCCTTTTAATATTCGAAGATTGAGACCAATGTCCCTACTATAATTTTAGAAATATATCTTTCTTTAAACATCATAGGCACTTTCATTTGGGAATGATTAGGTATTTCACTACTAAATTTTTAATGAATGTAATGAATGTTTTACAAATTACTATGTGCCACTCATAATTCCAAGTTATGGGCATATAGGAGTGATTAAATAAGGCTGTATTTAAGAAAAGGGGAAATCAATATACAAAAACAGGTAATACAGCAGATGCTAGCAAGTGCTGTAAATTAGAAGGGCAATAACTTGAAGAAAATCAAGAATGCAAGTGTAGATATAATAGAATGGTTGAAGAGGAGAAAATTTAAAAAAGAAACAAAAAAGTTAGAAGAGGACCAGATCATATACGTATCTTATAGTCAGTGAAAAGGTATGTGAAAAATGGTTGCACACTGAGTACATTGGAGCTCTTTCTTGATAGAGTGTGAATGTTTCTTGGTAGTTTGTTTGTATATAGAGAAAGAAAGTACCATTGTAAGATGTTGACTTGAAAAGCGTAAGAGACATATTCTATTTACTGTATTGGAAAAATTAAGACGAGCAGATTTAAGGGGAGAACAGTTCAATTTCCCACGGATTAGGTAAGTTGTGTCTACTAGAAGTCAAGTAAGTTATTGAACATACAAATCTGAATCTAAGATTTAGCGTAAAAAAAATGGAAAATTTTAACTATAGGAGATACTTAAACCATGAGGCAAAATAAAATCTTCAGCCAGTGAGTATAGAGAAGAAGAAATGAAGAGGAGTGTATGTATTTATATGAGTGTGTGTGTGTGTGTGTGTGTGTGTGTGTCTGTTCCAGGGCAAAAAGTAATGTGTTGTAGGATTAGAATTTACATGATTTCTACTTAGTGTAAAAATAAACAAAAATGAAGGTGGTTTACATAAACTAAGTACAGATAGAAGTTCAAATATTTATAAGGTGATGTATATTAATGGTTCTCAGGTCATATGTTAATCATTTATAGATTTTTAAAAATTATTATTTTAAACATATGTTGAGGAACTGCCTGAAATTTATAAAATTAAGCACCCCAATAAGTTATTTTATTAAATATTTTCTATAAAAATTTTTAAATAAAGCAAAATTTTGCATAATATTTTCCCAACTTTATTTTAAATTTTGCATAATGGTCACTGATGAGCTTTTAGATTAGAAGAATAAATTGTTTATATTTCTTTAAGAATATGTTTTATGCTCATTAACGAACTCAACTACATTTCTGCTTTCTAATTTACTCATTCTAAAATTTGTCTTTATTGAACTGCTTTCCTTTGTAGTGAATTGTCATATCTTTCTTTTTTTTGTATTTGAGTAACGTGAAGAATACTTATTGTAAAATTAAAAATAGTACAGGTAAAGTCATTCTCTTCTATGCATGCTATCCTCATTCTTAGTCTCATGTATTAAATTGTTTACATAAATGTTCAATTTATCTCATCTTTCTTATTTATTAACATAGCATTAATTATATGATCTTTAATGTAAGCTATTCTTTAATAAAATTTTAAGACTTCAGAAAAATGTGGTTTTAATCTTTAATATTTTGAAGCTAACCCAACATTCTTTAACAGAATATGCTTATGTAACTTTTACAAATAATTTAAGATGCTGCATATTTGTGTTTTTATCTTAGTTTGTATGTTTTAATGTACATTCCAATTTAATGTTACATTTATTGTATTAACATAAAGTTAAATTTAACTTATTTCCAGATTTGTTAAGGATTTTGTGGTTTAATATGTCAATTTTTTATTTTTATTTATTTATTTATTTATTTATTTATTTATTTATTTTGAGATAGATAGCGCATTTATTTTGCTCTATCACTCAGGCTGGAGTGCAGTGGCATGACCTTGGCCCACTGCAACCTCCTCCTCCCGGGCTCAAGTGATCCTCCTATCTCAGTCTTGCAAGTAGCTGGGATTCCAGATGCATGTCACTATATCAGGGAAGTTTTTTTGCATTTTTAGTACAGATGGGGTATCGCCATGTTGCCCAGTCTGGTCTTCAATTACTGAGCTCAAGCAATCCACCCACATTGGACTCCCAATGTGCTAGGATTACACATGTGAGCCACCACTCCTGGCCCTAATATATAAACATTTTTAAGTGTTCTATTAACATTTTAAAAATAGGTATATTCTCAAATTTAAAGATACAAAAATACCTTGCTTATAAAGCCAGAAAATCTTTTAACCAAAAACTAAAATAAGTTTATACATTAGAAAATAGATGCAGCTACATTAAGATATATAAAAATACTATATGTGACATCAAAAATATTAATATAATACATATATAATATATAATAATACATATAATATATAATATATAATAATAATACATATATAGAGTAGATGATAGACAGATGATAGATAGATGGCATTTTAAATAGGTAAACCTTATTTTATATTTCCAAAGAATGCAGAGCTCTTTCAACATAAAAGAATTAAATAATTTTTAGTATGTTTTTCAAAGTATGTTGGTCAAAAGAAGACAGAAAATATACAAAATAAGCACCAAAGATAATATTAAAAATAACTCAAATTCAACATTTTTAGACACAGAAATATACTTCAAAATACTTATAGATAAATAAAAATCAAAGTTCAAGTATCCTATCCTGAGGGAAAACAGAAAAAATAAAAACAGCCAAACAAACAAAAACTAAATATATATATATATGAATGAGGTGATATATATACAGAGAGAGAGAGAGAGTGAGGCAGACTTTAGCACTAGCATATTAACAATTACACTAATTATAACTACTCTAAATATGTCAACTAAAGCGAGAATATTATCAGAGTATATTAGTTGGACCACTATATGCTGTTCACAAGAAATCTGCTTCAAATATCTTATAAATATGTTGAAAGTCAAGGGATGAAAAGAGAAGTGTCTTGTAAACATTAATCATAAGAAAGCAAGGGTTATTTTATTACTATTTGATAAAGTAGACTTCAGAGCAAAGAAACTTACCAGAAAGAGCAATATGAAATAATTATAGGATCAATAAACCAAGATGGTGTAGCAATTCTAAATGGGTATGCACCAAACACTAGAGCTACTAACATATGTGAAGCAAAACACTCAATAGAATATAATTGACATCTATTGGGCACCATATCCAAAAAAGCATAATACACATTTTTCAAGATATTATGAAGTATATGCCATGCCAAATATATACTACATTCTGGACCTTTACACAGGACTCAACAATTTTAAAATAATTAGAATCACTCATTGAGTTCTGATTATATCATTACATTAAAACAAAAGTTAATGTAAAATAGTATATAGATGGGGGGGGGTTGTTGAGGCTTTTCCCTGCAGATTCAAAACAAAATGAAAACATTAATTTTCTGTATATTGATGTGTAAATGCACTGTGCCAAAATGACCATACATACATACATATATATACATATAAAATTTCCTTTTTAAATAAATAATACAATGAATACTAACATTTAAAAAAGAGATAAACCATAAAGTAAGACAGAGACCACGGACCGAAGACCATAGATTAAAACTAGATTTCTCTCAATGCACTTTGTTGTATAGATTTAGAGTGAGGTAATGCATTACATAAATGTAGATTTAAACAAAATTTAAAAATCAGTCTTTTAAAATGGAAAACAAAATTGAACAAATTGATCTTGTGTAACTCTTGTTAGGAGAGTAATCACAGAAAGAACTTGACAGAATAAAACTATTGAGGTATGTGCTAAGTCCAAAAACAATTTTAAAAAAGTGTTAAATTTTATTCTGTAATCATGTAATTCAAAAGAAATTAAAATGGCTAAATTTCCACTTTAATTTTGGGGCTCTATCAGCCCTAAACTCCATTCTCTAATGCCTTAAACTACTATGGCAATGATTGTAAATTGTAAAGGAGGTCATGAAAGGAAAATAGGGGCTGGAAGCTGAAATAACTAAGCAAGCACATCAATAGTCACCTATTAGGAGATCAATTTTGCAGTTTGTATTAGATTACCTTACTAAAACAAAACAAAACAAACACCTGAACATTTAAAAGCCATTAAGTCACATTAACCCCTAAGTCCAGTTTTCAAATAAAATTCATTATACATGAATACAAACAGAAAATGTGACCACAATCAGGAAAAAAAAGAAAAGGGGGCAACAAAATAGAAACTGACTTCACGTACTTATTGTGTCAGAAAAATAACTTAAACTAGCTATTGTGATTATATTTAAATAACTAGAAATATTTTCTTTTTTTTTTTTTTTAGACGGAGTCTCGCTCTGTCGCCCAGGCTGGAGTGCAGTGGCGCAATCTCGGCTCACTGCAAGCTCCGCCTCCCGGGTTCACGCCATTCTCCCGCCTCAGCCTCTCTGAGTAGCTGGGACTACAGGCGCCCGCCACCACGCCCGGCTAATTTTTTGTATTTTTAGTAGAGACGGGGTTTCACCGTGGTCTCGATCTCCTGACCTCGTGATCCGCCCGCCTCGGCCTCCCAAAGTGCTGGGATTACAAGCGTGAGCCACCGCGCCCGGCCTAGAAATATTTTCAAAGTATTAAAGAAAAATCTGATCTTAATGAGTAAGTGGACAGAAAAAAAGAAAAAAAGACATAGAAACTATAAAAAAGAACCGAATGAAATTCCAAAACTAAAATATACAATAATTATCTTTTTTAAAAATTCACTATATTGACAAAAGCAGATTACTGATAACAGAAGAAAAAGTCAGAGAATTTGTTAACTGCTTAAGATGAACATTTATCTTGAATAATATAAAGAAAACATTTGAAGAAAAATAAACAGAGCCTGAGAGATGTGAGAGAAAAAATTAAGTTGTTAAACACATAATTTATCTCAGATAAATCCAAGAGCAAAAATGAGCTGAGAGACAGAAAATTTATTTTCATAAATAATGGCCTAAAACATTTATAAGATGATTAGCATTAGCTTGTAGTAATCCAAATAATAAAAAATTATTAAATAAAATATAACTAAGTTTATTACAGTAACACTTATAGAAATCAAGGATGAAAAGAAAATCAAGAAGGCACCAAAGAAAACTATGTACTCTTGTAAAATTTCTATATTTTAACAATACTAAATAACTTTAAGTAAATTGTAATGATAAGGTGAATATTTTAATCAAGATATTAACAATTTAAAAATAATGCCAATTGTAACTGGAAAGCAAATTTAAGCAATGATATGGAATAATAAACATATTTAACAGAAAAGAAGACAGGAATATAGAAATTAAAAAAAAGAACCACTACAACAAATACAATTAGATGAGAGAATTATAAAACAGACAGCAAAAAAAAAAAAAAAAAAACAGCTAAATTTAATCATACTATATTTACGTTAAATTTAAATAGGGTCTTTCAATAAAAATAGGAAACTATTGGAATTGATAGAAAAACATAAAATCCAATTTTATGTTGTCTACAAGAGAAACATTCTAATGAAAATACATAAATAAATTAATATTAAGCAATTAATATTTAAAAAAGATATTTTGTACAAAATAAAAATATTAATAACATTTATCCATTATTAATAAGATTTACTTTGATAAATATTCAGCAAATGTGCTAAAGAAAATTGAATAAAAATAAAAATAAAATAATATAATTTTTGATGTATATGACCTAGAGACAAGTAATTTACTTAATATAGAAGAGTTCTTTAAGAGAAATAGGGGAAGACGCCACAATTGTATGTATGAAATACAAAAAGAAATTTTTCAATCAGTAAGAAACATTAATGAATGTTAAGACATTAAAAGCTGTTCATCTGTATCTGTTAATAAGAAATGTATACTAGCATCAGAGAGACATAATTTTATCAATTTTCAACTTGAAAAATATCAATAAGTTAGATGCTAGGGTGAAGAAAACAACATTCCTCTTTAATACTTGGACTGAGAGTAAAGCCAGGGTGAGATATGGAACAAGTGATTTTACACTAAGCTTTCTAAAGTGGCCAATTAAAGTGTGGCTGGGAGGAAAAGAAACCTTGCCAATATCATAATTTCCGATGCCGATGAAATAAAAAGAACTAATTGTACAAGGCAAATAAAATTGTATTAATCAATATAAGAGAGAAAATTATTTCCACTATTCTACACACTAAACCCCATGAAATGTAATAAATAACAACAATTATAACTTTTTCCTAAACAATAGTTTATTTATTTTAATCATATTTATTTATTTATTTTTATTATACTTTAAGTTCTGGGATACATGTGCAGAATGTGCAGCTTTGTTACATAGGTATACATGTGCATTGGTGGTTTGCTGCACCCATCAACTCATCATCTACATTAGGTATTTCTCCTAATGCTATCCCTCCCCTTGTCCCCCAACCCCTGACATGCACTGGTATGTGATGCTCCCCACCCTGTGCATATGTTGTAATTGTTCAACTACCAGTTAGGAGTGAGAACATGTAGTGCTTCGTTTTCCGTTCCTGTGTTACTTTGCTGTTACTGTGTTAGTTTGCTGAGAATGATTGTTACCAGCTTCATCCACGTCTCTGCAAAGGACATGAACTCATTCTTTTTTATGGCTGCATAGTATTCCATGGTGTATATGAGCCACATTTTCTTTATCCATTCTATCATTGATGGGCATTTCGGTTGGTTCCAAGTCTTTGCTATTGTGAATAGTGCTGCAATAAACATATGTGCGCATGTGTCTTTATAGTAAAATGATTTATAATCCTTTTCGTCTATACCCAGTAATGGGATTGCTGTGTCAAATAGTATTTCTAGTTCTAGATCCTTGAGGAATTGCCACACTGTCTTCCCCAATGGTTGAACTAATTCACACCCACTTTTTGTATTGGCTGGTCATTGACTTTACTTACCATATTTAGTGTTCCTTTAAGGACCTCTTACAAGGCAAGTCTGGTGGTAAATAATTCTGTTAGCATCCTCACTAAATATGAAATTCTTGGTTTGAGGATTTTTGCTCTAAGAATGTTGCATATTGGCATCCAATCTCTTCTAGCCTATAGGGTTTCTGCTGAAAAGTATGCTTTTAGCCTGATGGGGTTCTCTTTGCAGGTTAACTGGCCTTTTTCTCTAGCTGCTTTTAACATATTTGTCTTTCATTTGGACAAAATTTTAAGACTTCAGAAAAATGTTGTTTTCATCTTTAATATTTTGAAGCTAACCCAACATTCTTTAACAGAATATGCTTATGTGACTTTTACAAATAATTTAAGATGCTGCATATTTGTGTTTTTATCTTAGTTTTTATGTTTTAATGTACATTCAAATTTAATGTTACATTTGTTGTATTAACATAACGTTAAATTTAACTTATTTCTAGATTTGTTACAGATGGTCTGTAAAATATAGCAGTGACTCATTATGTATTTAAAAAATAATACTTGTTCAAACTTCCTTCCATTATCACCTTAAAGTTATAAAAGTCTCTTTTTTAGCAAGCTGAATGAACCAGAGATGTATATTTCTACTATGTTTTCACATTGGTAAATATAAAAAAAATCTGAATGAAAATTATATTGCTTTAACAGTACTAGATTTCTGGGATATGCAGGAAAGTACTTTGCAAGTTGTTAGGCAACATTCATATAACATTGAAAGGAGATAGTTAGTTTGCCTTAGGTGGACAGCAAGGGAAGGATCCTCAGGAAATTGCAGCCCATTGCTCAGTGCCTCATCCTCACATAACATAATAAGCAGCCTGAGGAAAAATTCAAGCTGCAGCATCGATAAGGGAACTAGCACAGGCTGTTGTGCTGGAAGACATGCCCACGGCTACATAGATAGAAATCCTCCAACCCATTTGGATAAAAACTTGCACAAATCTCCAGCTCACTCAGACAAAGGAACAAGGCCTGGCCTAGAAATGCCTTTGTCCTTTGTATAGTCAGTGGGCTCCCAGGAAAAGTTTCTTCTGCATTTGTGGGCATGGGCACAGTGGGTTCTGGTGGGCACTCTGTTTTCCTTTGTTGGACTGTTAAGTCCAGCCCCTATGAATCATCACTTCAGCCCCTGATTGGTCTCAGGCCAAGGCCTTGGGCCAAGCTTAGCAATGCAATCTCCAGACAGCTCATGGCCAAATTTCTTCTCTTTTCCAGTCCATAAAAACCCTGAACTCCAGCCTCATAGGGACTACTGGCGTTTGAGACTCCCTCCCTGCTGGCAAAGAATTTTCTTCTTTTGCTTATTAAACTTTCACTCCAACTTCACTTTTTATATCTGAACTCCTAAATTTTTTTGGCAGTAGGACAAAAAACTCCAGGCGCTACATCTTGGTGAATGGGCCAGGAAGAAGGGAATTCATCAGAAGGGTGTGCAAGAGTGAATGTTTAACCCTTTACTTTAATTTCTGAGGATTCTTGTTTATTTCAATCTTGTTTCCTTTCATGGAGGACCTAGCCATTGTGTGGGGTTGGAAGTATGTCCTAGAGTAACTGAAGATTTCTGGCTGGGGCTACCCCTCAGTGTTATCTGAATGTCCTTAGACTAAGTCCAGTCACTGACGGCCCATCAGGGTGTCAGCACAAGGACTTCCAGTCGTTTCCCATTGCATTTTCCTTCTTTCTTCTCCCAGATATCATATCTCCTATCCCTGTTTGTTTGTTTGTTTGAGATGGAGTCTCGCTCTTGTCGCCCAGGCTGGAGTGCAGTGGCATGATCTCGGCTCACTGCAACCTCTGCCTCCCAGATTCAAGCTATTCTCCTGTCTCAGCCTCCTGAATAGCTGGGATTACAGATGCCAGTCCAGCCCCCATGCCTCGCTAATTTTTGTACTTTTGATAGAGACGGAGTTTCACCATGTTGGCCAGGCTGGTCTTGAACTCGTGACCTCAGTTGATCAGCTTGCCTTGGCCTCCCAAAATCTTGAGATTGCATGTGTGAGCCACCACACCCGGCCCTATCCCTTTTTTATATACAATGTTGCAGGTGTTTTTGCAAACTAGAGATATAATCTTGTTGGGTGGAGTTAGTCGGTTTCTTAGAAATCAGGAATGTAATACAAAGAGTTGTTGTTTTTGTAACTTCCTAGAAACTGGGGGAAATCAAGATTTCAGTCTAAATTTTCACCTGGTAAGATCCCTTCTCTCCCTCAATAATAAACATTCATGGCACCCTATGGGAGCAAACTTCACCCTAAGTGTATATTCTCCTCTCCATTTTGGTTGTATTTTCTTTTATATAAGAGCTTAGCATTGTCCAGCGAATTTAAATAGTTATTTTGGGAGACAAGTTAATTTTATTATGCTAGGGGAATTCTATAGGGGCAGCCTATCAAACCCTAAACCTCTTTTCCTAAATTTTGCATGAAAGTAATTTGGAGTCTATTTTTACCTAACATTTCTAACCCTACACCGCCACCTAGTGGAAATGGATTTTTTTTCCACGGAGAGCCTTGTTAGACCTCTGCCCCAAACCTCTAGTTACTCAATTCTTTTTTCTTCTGCATCCTTCTCTCAGTTATCAGGCCACATGTCCTATTTGCAAACAGAAAAAAAAAAACTTCTCTCTCCACAGCCAGGAGGAAGCTATCCTGATAAGACAGATCTTAGCTTCAATAATGTCCCCATCAAAATAGGGGCAGCTATTCAATTTTCATACTCTTTTAAGGCACCTGTTTTGCAATCAATTACATTGGAATTTAAACAAAGAAGTAATTTTATGTTTAGAAGTTAATCAGTCCCATTCTGTGGGATTTCAATTTTTTAATGTGGCCATAGCAAGGGAAGTTAAAGATAGTTTTAAAAAACTCCCTCCATTAAAGCGTTTTTCCAAATCCAACTACTACATAATTTCTCCCAGACCTCTGGGGCACCTCTGGTACCTTTTGGGCTGAGTGAGTCTAGGAATCCAGCATGGTGGAAGGCTAAAGTTTTAAGCAGGTAAGCGTGACCACATTCTGCTGACTAGCTTTTCCAGGACCATGGGTAAAAGTCACACTTGTAACCATGGGGTGGCACCTATGATGGTTGCCAGGACTCAGAGGAGAAGAGAAAGGAGGAGGAGGGGGACACCATTTCTCTCTTTTCCTGCACCTGTGTCACACAAAAGGGAGGAAGGGAACTGAGGGATGCCTTGTCTCCCCCTCTCTTTCTAGATGGGTAACAAACTATCTGCAGTCTGTACACTCCTTGAGTGCATTTTGAATAACTGGAAACACCTTTGACCCTAAGACTCTAAAAAGAAAACAGCTTATATTCTATTGCACAAGGGCATGGCCATCTTACAATGAGAAGCCCTAGCCTTCTTAGGGATGCATTAAATTCAATAGTATCCAACAAGTAGATCTTTCTTTACCCTGCAAGACAACCCAGATCTTTGCAAGCATTGTAAAATTAACCCTTCCCTCTTGGCAGCTGTGTCAGGAAAGCCTACAAAGGATAATTCCCCAAAGACAGACACACCCTTGGGGAACCCTTCTTTGCAACATCTGGGTGCTCTACCTGACCCATTTATTTGGCAATCCCAATAGCCAAATCATTAGCTCTTCTGGTTGTGTCACCCAAAAAATTCCTAATTTGCTTTTGCCCCTCCAGGCAATGCCCAATGAACATGGTGCCACTAGATTCCAAGTTCGCTTCTCATTACAGTACCTTAGACAAAGGAGAATCTAGGCAAGTTCTCTAATAACTCTGATATATATAATATATATATATATATTTGGTATACTACTTTTAAGCCAAACCCTAACTGTTTCAGGGAAACAAGAAAACCTACAGAGAGTAAAGATATTCAAAGATGAATAATAGGCAGTCAAAAAAGAAACACAGTCAAAAGGGGAAAGAGGGTAAAATAATAGAGACAGAAGCCTCATTCCCAACAGGAAGAGAATCAGTGAACCTTGAATACCCTAACTGGGGCCCTAGTGATCCCCTAAATAAGTGAAAAAAAAAAACCCACTTTCTAATGTGCCTATTAAAAGTCTTGCAAAAAATAAGAAGAACCAGCAAATTAAGCAAACCTCTTAATTAATCTAAACTGTCCTTGTTGAACCAGAAACCAGATGAAAATGACGCTGCTTTTTTGGAAAGGCTGAGAGAAGCTTTAGTAAGACTCACCTACTTGTCTCCCAATTTAATAGAAAACAACTTCATTATTCAGGCAGCTCCTGATATCAGAAGAAAGTTGCTGAAACAGGCCCTGTCCAAAGATCTTTGTAGTTTTATTCACTCTCAATTTAATATTTTGAACTATGTAAAAACACTCCCCTCTGTGCCCAAACTGAAGGGGTTTCTCAAGAAGGCACTGAGGCTCTTCTTAATTTTCTAGTATGTAAAGGATATAAAATTTCCAAATCTAAAGCTCAGCTCTGGCAAACTTCGGTTAGATACCTAGGTCTAGTCTTGTCAGAAGGAACCAGAGCATTAGACGAGGAAAAGTTTCAGCCGATTTCCTCCTTCCCGCTTCCCCAAACCCTCAAACAGCTAAGAAAATATGGGGGCATCACAGGTTTTTGTAGATCGTGGATACCTGGGTATGGTGAAATAATTCATCCTTTATACCACCTCATAAAAGAAACTCAAGCAGCTAGAACTCACTCCGTAACTTGGCAACCTAAAACTCAAAAGCCCTTAACCAGCTAAAGCAAGTCTTACTTAAAGCATCAGCCCTCAGTCTTCCTATAGGGAAGGTATTTAACCTCTATATATCAGAAAGGAAGGAAATAGCCCTGGGAGATCCGATTAAGACTCAAGGTCCAGCTGAACAGCCAGTGGGTTAACCATGGGGAATAACTTAACTGTTTGCACCCCACACAGTATAGCAGGACCGCTGTCATCTAAGGGAAGTCTCTGGCTAACAGACAATCACCTCCTCAAGTATCAAGCTTTGCTGCTAGAGGGATCTACAGTCCAATTAAAAACCTGCCCTTGCTTGAAGCCAGCCACTATCTCCCAGAGGAAACTGGAAAACCTAAACATGATTTTGAACAGGTGGTGGTGCAAACCGATATAAGAAATGGTAAAAATCACTGTTTATACTATCAGTAAAGTTTTAATTAATAAAAAAGGATTTTCTTAAAGAGCATTCAGTGTAATTAAAAACAGATATCCAAGCTATGAGTATATTCAAAAGGCCTTTATGTTTCTCTGTTCATAAGTCTTGTTTATCTGAAAGAGGTTTTTTTCTTAGTTGACTGAGTTACTTTTCTCCACTCTGTCTTGTCCCTCTTGGTGGAGATATGAAAGGCCCTAGAATAACTTCTGGTGGCATGCGACTCCTTGGGAAAACAGAACAGGTGTTACAAATCCCATTTTGAGAAAAGTCTCTGTTTTGCTCATGGAGCCCCTGGAAACTGTATTCCTAGCCATCTTCTTACAGGGTCTCACGAGAGGCCAATGAGCCAGTTGGGAAATAGGCAAATTAAAAATGTTATAGCTACTGGATCTTCTTCTGTTTTTGTCTGATTATATATGTGTTATGTGGGTAATGCCTATTTAAAAAGAGAGAGAGCTAATTAGTTAACTTAAAGAAGGAAAAGCACTTGAATCAATTTTTTTTTTTTTTTTTTGAGACGGAGTCTCGCTCTGTCACCCAGGCTGGAGTGCAGTGGCATGATCTTGGCTGACTGCAAGCTCCGCCTCCCGGATTCATGCCATTCTCCTGCCTCAGCCTCCCCAGCAGCTGGGACTACAGGTGCATGCTGCCACACCCAGGGAATTTTTTTTGCATTTTTTGTAGAGACGGGGTTTCACCGTGTTAGTCAGGATGGTCTCGATCTCCTGAACTGTGATCCGCCGACCTCGGCCTCCCACAGTGCTGGGATTACAGGTGTGAACCACCGTGCCTGGCCACTTGAATCGAATATTTTTAAGGGAAAAGTAAATGCTGTAGTGCCTCTTGGTTCCTGTGACTTTTATCTTTAAGAAATAAGAAGAGCCTTGGAGATTATCAATAAAGTGCAAATGTCTTCAAGATGTAAATAGTCTAAATTATGCAGGTCAGACACTAGTTTTGCTAAATGTTTTAAAGTTGTAAACTGCTTCTTTGATGT
Source organism: Hylobates moloch (assembly GCF_009828535.3). Taxonomy (NCBI): domain Eukaryota; kingdom Metazoa; phylum Chordata; class Mammalia; order Primates; family Hylobatidae; genus Hylobates; species Hylobates moloch. The sequence goes on along the minus strand of NW_026652288.1, from coordinate 73,915,548 downwards.
ATAAAACCTGTTCACCTTGCCTGCTTCACAATAGGTAAGGCCTGGGGACATATGGAAGTATTCATGTCCCTAACTATGTCGGAAGGAGTCAAGCTTTATCTGCACCTAGGACATAATAAAAACAACTTAATAGGTTTTACATTCAGGTTAAAAAATTGTTAAGAGTTACCATCATAACATGTAATTAAAACTACTGAAAATAAATGTATATACAAGGTATACAAGAGCAGCAAAATGTGTTTTTAGTAAAAGATTATAAAAAGGCGTGAAAATACATATTTTGCATAGAGAAAAAGGATTGTCTTAAATTAAATATAATAAAGCAAAAAGTTTAAGCAAATTATGAAAAGATTGTAAAAATTAATCTTGCAAAAAAATTCTGTGTGTAAACATATTAAGTAAATTCAAAAGGGTATAATATAGTTTTATAAATTAAGTATTAAAATTCAAGAACAACAAGGTTTTCTTACAACCCAAATTTACTCTAGCAAAATTTGTAGAGGGTTATAAAAAGTTTGTGAAAATCTCACATCATGGTAAAACTTGTTAAAATTAAGTAAAATTGTCTATAAGGTTTCATTAAAATTGTGGTTAACATTAATAGAAAACTAACGCAAGGGTGAAATTTAGCTTTCTCTCTCTTAAACAGGATTTTCATATAATGATAAGGCCTAATGAAAGATTTTTGCTTTATCAAATTTTTGAGTCATCATTTTGGCAAAACAAATGACTTATGGTAGTCTGAAATTCTATTTCAGAATATCAAATGTTTTCAACCTCTAACATATTCAACAAACATTCCCAAATCAAATTTCAGTTTCAAGGTTGTCGTTCCTGATGCCTGGCTTTTGGGTGCTGCAGAGGACCCCTTGGGCATCCAGAAGAGAGGTAAACAAGATTATTTAACATGTTTATGTACATAGGATTGCCAGAATGATGTCCAATCTTCTTGAGGATATGTATATCCTTAGGCCAAGGTCCTGGGCCAAGCTTTCACTTCAGCCCCTGATAGGTCCTGGGCCAAACTAAGCAGCTTCTATAAATCACCAATTCAACCCCTGACTGGTCCCTGACCAAGGCCTTGTGCCAAGCTGAGTCACATGTTCTCCAAGACACCCCGTGAACTAAGCATATTCCTTCCCCTTCCCAGTCTATAAAACCTCTGCACCCCAACCTCAAAGGGGGTACTCCCATTCAGGACCCCATCTCTGCTGGCAGAGAGCTTTCTTCTTTTGCTTATTAAACTTTGGCTCCAACTTCACCTTTGTGTCTGTGCTCCTTAATTTTCTTGGAGGTAAAATAAAAAACTCTGGGCACTATCTCAAATAACAAAAATCTGTTACAATATGACATAGTATACTATAACAGCATTTTTCATATTTAACGTGGGAGATAAACCTAATGTTATTGATTTCAAATAATCTTAAAATGTACAGGACATTAAAAATGCAAAAGAGGGGCCAAGTGTGGTGGCTCACTCCTGTAATCCCAGCACTTTGGGAGGCCAAAGCAGGTGGATCACTTGAGATCAACAGTTCCATACCAGCCTGGCCAACACAGTGAAACCCTGCCTCTACTAAAAAAATAAAAATTTAGCCGGGTGTGGTGGCACACACCTGTAATCCAAGCCACTCCAGAGGCTGAGGCATAAGAATTGCTTGAATTCAGGAAGCGAAGGCTGCAGTGAGCTGAGATCGTGCCACTTCACTGCAATCTGGGTGACAGAGTGAGACACTGTATCAAAAAAGAAAAAAAGCAAAAGAGTGCAATAGTATAAAAGTGAATCCTCCCATATACACACTAAATTGATTGAATGCTTGAGTATTGCGCAAGCCTTAGTTGTTAATAAAATTTTTAATTTTGTGTCAAATTTTAAGTTGTATTTTTCATTTATGTGCATTTATAATAAACCTTCTTAGCGTGTTCTTATTGCATTCCTTTGATGTAGTTTCACTCTGAAGATTATAAAATGACAGATTATTTAAACATAATGTCTTGACATTCAGTCTTGTAGTGTATTTTCAATATATACATATTAAATACTATGTGCTGCATTTGAAAATTAAATATTATTATGACATGCCAATTTTTAGAAAATTTATAACATTTGCTGCTCCACTCCTGAAATTAGTCAATTTTGTTGTGCCAAATCTGTCATATTTGCACGTTCTTCTCTCCCTTCCTGAAACATTTAGAGAACACAGAAATTTCCTCTATGCCAATACCCTCTCAGAAACGAATATGATTTCAAATATGAATAATTTTAGCACATTTGACCACATTTTCATTCTCTTAAGAAAGTAAGCATTTAAAATTAAATGGCAAATTATGCAGTACATGGATTTCCCTAAAGAAGAGAACGATAAATCATTCATGACCAGGTGACAAATAATTGTTGTGGTGAATAAGGATTTATTCATCACAAAACACACCCAGCTAAATTTGTGTAAGAAAAGACCTTGCATCTTTGTGCACATAATGTTTATTTAACAATAATGAGCAATTTACAGTATACTCACTACAGTAAGAAAAAATAATTAGAGATGAAACACCAAGTCTATCTTCCCTTTTAATGTCATTTACATAAAAGATTTGGAAGATTTGCCTTGTTTTATTTAAAAGATGAATTTCAATGAATTAAACACACCCAAACAATTCATTATAAGGCTCCTTTACTTGTGTTCAAAACATCCCTCTGGTGCTGGTAACCCAAAACAGCATTTTTATGTGGAATTCACTAACTTATTCTCAGGAAGACATTGCACACATTCACTATTTTCTATTCAAAACAATTTTAATTAGTTTCAATGTTAGAGCCAGTGTAATTCCTTGATAAAACTACACAGAGTGCTTCATTTGACTTTTAACAGTTAAAAGTATAGCAACCCCATTCGACTTCTTTTTCAGTAAGGAAGCCTGCCAGCCGTAGTCCCAGTACAATTATTGCTTTCACAAAGTGCTCTAAATCTGTCAACAAGAAAATACATGAACTACTGTATAATAAAGTTGTTAAGAAGGTGACCCAGTTGTTGTTACCACAACTGCTTCCTCTGCCGGAGATAGCTAGGCAAAACTGCTGATTAACAGTGTCTTGGTAGCCAACATAATTAGAGAGGACTTTTCTTTTTCCTTGTATATAATGGGGGATTTTAATAGTTTGAAAAATATTTGATAGTGTTTTCATCCAATTTGATCCAAATGAAAATTTAGGAAGGGAGCATTAATAGAATATAAGCAACCTCAAATAATTTTAAACAACAAAAGAGAAAATAAATAGCATTTACAAAGGGCTTACTATGCATCTTGTCTTTTAGTAATATACTATTTCAATAAAATCCCAAATAAATCTATGGTAGGTAGTACCCCTTTTTAAGGATGAGCAAATAGAACTTTGACAATTTGTGTACATTCAATCACAGGGTTTGTAACTGACCAAACTGGAATTCACAATAAAGTTAGTCTAAATACAAAGTTTTTTCTTCAGGTTTTGGCTACCTATGAATATTTGCATATATGGCTATAAAAAAAAAAAAACTACTCATAACACTATACTTTCTACATTTTCTATATTTGATCTGTTATTCTCCGCAAATTCCCTACCACTTGGTTTGGGGAAAATTAACTTTAGTTAAACAATACAATCAATTAAATCTAACAAAATAAGAACGTTTTAAGTAAACTTTTTATTGAAAAATATATACTAAAAGCTTGCACAAATCCTGAATATCCATTTTGATAAATTTTAACAAACTGAGTACATTTGTGTGAAAAATTAGAAAGAGAAATAAAGTGTTATCACCACCACAAGGGCCTTAACATGTCAACATCCTTCACTACTCACCTCTTCCAAAGGTAACAAGTGTACAACGTTAACCACCATTAATTATGCTTAATTATGCCCATTATACAATATAGAAAAATGAATTAAAAGACCGAGTGTGGTGGCTCATGCCTGTAATCCCAACATTTTGGGAGGCCAAGGTGGGTGGATCACCTGTGGTCAGAGGTTCAAGACCAGTCTGGCCAACAAGATGAAACCCTGCCTCTACTGAAAATACAAAAATTAGCCGGGAGTGGTAGCATGCACCTGTAATCCCAATTGCTTGGGAGGCTGAGGCAGGAGAATCACTTGAACCCAGGAGGCGAAGGTTGCAGTGAGCCGAGATCGTGTCACTGCACTCCAACCTGGTTGACAAGAGTGAGACTCCATCTGGAAAAAAAAGAATTATAAGAGTATAAAATCTCTTTTGATTAGCATTGTGTATGCAAGAGTCATTTAAATTGTTATGTATATTTGTAGCCCATTAATTCTTGTTGTTGTACAAAAGTACAGCTCTACCGAAATCCCTTAATCCATTCTATCCTGGATATATATCTGGGCTGCTTCCAAGGTTTAGGTATTATAATTGTGAAACCATAAATATTCTTGTATATTTTTTTGGTAAACATATTTATATAGTCATGTATTGCTTAACAATGGGGATACATTCTCAGAAATGCATCATTAGGTAAGTTCTTGTTGTGCAAATGTCACAGTGTGTACATAGAAACCTTACACAAACCTTACTACATACCTGGGATATATGATGTAGCCAGCCTGTGAAGTACACTAAAACCTGAATAATATGTTACTATATCAAATACACAGGCGATTGTAACACTTTGGTAAATATTTGTGTATTTAAACATAGAAAAAGCACAATAAAGTATGGTATAAAAGATAAAAAGTGGTATGTGTCTCTAGGGCACATACCAAGAATAGAGCTTGCAGGCCTAGACGTTGCTCTGTGAGTCACTGAATGAGTGGTGAGTAAAACTGAAGCTCCAGAACATAATGGTACACTACTTTAGACTTCATAAAACTGCAAACTTAGTGTACTTTAAAGTTATTAAAAACTTTTTCTACAATAAGTTAGCCTTAGCTTATGGTCACTTTTTTTTTTTACTTTATAAATTTAATTTTTTAACTGCTGATCCTTTTGTGCTAACAGCTTAAAACACAAACATATTGTGCAGCTGCATAAAATATTTACCTTCTATATATCCTTCTTCTACAAGATTTTTTATATTTCTAACTTGTTAATTGTTTTAACTTTTTTATTAAAAACAAAGACCCAAACACACACATTAGCCCTGGCCTATACAGGGTCAGGATAATCAATATCACTGTCTTCCACCTCCACATCTTATCCCACTGAAAGAGCTCCAGGGCCAATAACACACATGAAGCTGTCATCTCCTATGATGACAATAGCTTCATCTGGAATATCTCCTGAAGGACCTGCCTGAGGCTGTTTTACAGTTAACTTTTTTTTTTAATAAGCAGAGGAGTATCATCTAAAATAACAATAAAAATGCAGGACGGTAAATACATAAACAAGTAACGTTGTTGTTTATTGACTACCATTAATTATTGTGTGTTCTGTACTGTACATATTATATTATGTATTAAGTGTTCTGTACTGTACATATTATATTTTCTATCATTTTGTATGACTGGCAAAGCAGTAGATTTGTTTACACCAGCATCACCGTAAACATGTGAGGAATGCTTTGTGATGCAACGTTACCATGTCACTAGTCAATGGAAAATTTGTAGCTCCATTATATTCTTACTGAACCATTGCAGAATATGGGATCCATCACTGACTGAAATGTGGTTATGAGGAACATGACTACATGACTCTATCTGTTTATATTGGTTTTATACCTTAAATCTGAATTGTTGCTTATAGAGAATGCCTATCATGAGCTCTTAGACATATTCTGAAAGAGTTTTCCAAAGACAATACCAAAATAGGTGTACACATTTACACTCCCACCAGCAATGTGTAAGAGCTCTGTTTTCTTTACATTCTTTCCAATACTAGGTCTTGTCAGCATTTTTCATTTAGCTCTTCTGGTGGGTGTTGTGTTGTATATAGCATCTCATTCTGAGTTTTTTTGCATTTTACTATTGCTTGATGAGTTAGAACTTTTTTCTCTTTTTTTTTGGATATTTTGATATCTTCTTGTCTATAAGCCCTGTTCAAATCTTTTTCCAAATTTTCTATTAGATTGTCTTACTGATTTTAGTTTTGAAACAAGGTTGAATGTAACACCTTTATCATATATGTGTGTATGTATATGTATATATGCATTAAATTTAAAATATTTTTCCATTCTGTTACATTTTTCACATTCTTAATAATAGATTAAATAATTTATAATTTAAATATACTACACATCAAATTTTTCCTTTATAGTAGCAATTTTTGCACTCCTTTTCAGATATCTTTACTGAACTGAAAGACAATTATTCCCCTACATTTTATTCTAATAGATTTACTTTTGTACTTTTTAGATTTATATACATTCTATCTGAAATTGTTTTTTGTGTAAAATGTGAGGAAGTTTTTTTTTTCCTTCTTTGTATATTCAATTGACCTAACATCATTTTCAAAAGGTCATTCTTCCTCCACTGCATTCCACTGCAATTTCTCCATTCCACAATGTCACTTTGTCCTGAGTCAGATGGCACTATATGTGTGAATTTGTTAATTCAACAATTTAAATCTTTTCTTCAGCCAGCACAAGTCTCCTTTGAAAAAATGTGTAAATAATTGTATATCGCTCTCTACCCCGAAAGATGAAGGGAGAGAGGACTATGTAAATTACCACAATGACTTTCAAACTTTTTTACTACAACTGAAAGATAGAAGTAAATTTTATATTGCAACCCAATATACACAAAACATCACACACACATACACACAAATACACATACACACACACATACACAAAACCTGTGGGTGTTTGTAATTAAATGGCATGGGTTCTTCTTCTAAAGGTAGCATCTACTTTCCTTTAGACGCATTCTTGAACAAACTGTGTTTAAAACAGCTTCAGCAGAAAACGTTTTAAGAGGATGAAATGAAAAAAAGTTACTTTGTTTAGTACTTTTGGATATACATACATCCAAAAAATATATACAAGCATACTTATATATTCATGCTCAGTAAGACAAGTATGTTAAACATATGCCTCATGGTCTTGAATAATGACTTGATTGTCTAATCAATCTTTATTATATTTGTAAAAAAAAATATTACCAAAAGGGAAAAAATTCAGAAATTTTTTTCAAAGTTATGATTGCTGGCAAGAAGTATAGCAAATAGAGCTTATAAAAACCTACCATCATATAAACACTTAGCATGAAGCCCATTGATGTAATAGATGGACATCTATCTGTTGATGTTATCAACTCCTTTTATTCTCCTTTGTTCAACATTTCATGAAGGGTAAAGCTATATTGTAAAACTTTGTCATTGCTCATGATAATATATATTTAGATTTCAAATACACGTTTGTATGTAGATACATGCATGCAGATGTATGTGTGTGTTTGTGTGTGTATTTTAGTGACTGACTTACATTTTACTAAAAGAAAAACAGAAAATATGAGAAGGCCATCATATTGAACAAATACAAAAGGAATATATACTCAATCAGGAAGTCAGACGTTGACTATTAGATATTTTTGAACTTCTTGCTATGGTACCACATACTGCTTAACCTCCGTAAACTCTGCTACTGCCTATATTTACTCATTGTGGGGACCTAAGGAGTTAAAAGAAAATTGAAGCATGTGCTTAGCTGACAAAAATAGAAACAGAGAGAATATTCCAACAAATGGAGTCAACCACAAAAGGCCCATCAGCACCCAAGCATCCTGTTAACCATTGCTCAGCTCACAGCCCATCTGCACCCAGGCATCCCTCTGCAAGCATTCAGCCTAAGCAGCATGACCTTATAAACCACCCCTGCATTACCAAATCAAAAATTTGATAATATGTATTATATTTAAATTATGAATTATTTTATCTAAAAGATTATTCAGAATGTGAAAAATGTACCATACAATAGAAGAAAATACTTTAAATTTATTTCATATATACATATATATACACACACACGTGTGATAAAGATCTTATATTAAACATTACTTCAAAACTAAAATCTATAAGGCAATCTAATAGAAAATTTGGAAAAGGATTTGAACAGGGCTTATAGATAAGAACATAGGAAAATATCCTCTTTGCAGACAGCAGACAAGCTTCCCTCTGCTGTATTGCCTGTTGCTCCCTTGCAACATATCTGCACTTTACTCCAAATAAATTTCACTTTCTAAAGTGACTTTACTTGTCTTGGTAAATCACTTAATTAACCCACATGCCAGCTTCAGACAGTTTTTGACAACAACATTTTGGTAGCCCCTACAGGGACCTTTCCCCTACAGAACTTCTCTCCCTATGGGAAATCTCTCCATATGCGGGACTCTCCTCTCCCTTTCTCCCCTTCTACTCAAGACCCTTGGAGGTCAACGTCTAAGTATAGAGACAACTGAAGGAGTCTGGCCAGGGCTACACTCTGGTGAAACTGAAGGGTTTCCATACAGTAATGTATGACTACCACCACCTGCTCAGGTGAGGGACCTAGGTTCATTTTTCTTTTTCAGCCTTCCAGCAGTCAGCTTATAGTAGCCCTCTGGTAGTTGATGATCCGTTGCCAGGTCCACCCCCTGGTGTTTCCTGAAGGCCAAGGGGTAAACAGGGCGGCTGCCTTGCCCATAATGGAGGAAATCTCTCTTATCCTCTCTGATCAGAGGTCCCCAATCCCTTTGTGTGGTGCCACAAACATTTTAGGAGACTTAGACCCTCTTTTTCACTTGCTCTAATTCTCCCGTGAAGACAACTTGCTCTCCTGCTTCAGAGGTTCTCAAATCATGTGATCTCAAGCGGCTTCAAAGTGATGAATCTCCCATTGTCATTCCATCTCCTTAGCTGGTTTCAGGCTGAATTCTCCCTTCTCCCTCGTTCTTCATACTGGACTGGCCATCCAGCAAAATGCCCCAGTGCCATTGGCACCAGTGCTGTAGGCCGTTGGCCCCAGTGCCAGTTCTTACAATAGTTGAGAGTCCCTTTTGGAAAATGTGTCTCAGAGTCCCTGAACAAATACGAGTGGAACCCTTTTCCATGGCAGGATGCCCAAGTGAAAATGCAGTTTGTGTCCCCAGTGGACATTAGCTCCAAGCAGCAGAATGTTTTTCAGTCCCAGCATAGAGCAAACTCCATCTATTTCTTCAGACTCACCTCTGGGTTGCAACCTAAAACATTGGGACAAATTTGGCTCCCAGACTCTCAAAAGAAAATGCCTAATTTTCTGTGTAATGTAGTTTGGCCTCCCAGATCAACTATCCTGGTCTCTGAAAAAGACTTTGGATTCTAATACTCTTTTGCAACTTGATGTGCTCTGTCACAAAATTTCTAAATGGCCTGAAATTCCTCACATCCAGGCTTTCAAGACTTTCTCTCGGGATCCTGATCTCTGCCAAACCTGTTGAATGTGCTTGGCTAAATTTTCTAACCCACTGACTTCTCTTACATTCTAGATGACCTTTCCTTTGCCCTTTTCCACTCTGCCCATCCAGATAGACCAGTTGAGAACACCCCTGCACCTTCTTCCCCTGACAAGTCACCTTCACATTCAACTATACCTACTCTACCTGTTCCTTCTCCCTCACCTTCTCCTCATCATCCCAAACTTGTATGTCGTTTTCCAGTGCCTTCTCCTTAAGGGACCCTTCTCCACTTAACATACTAGGTCAGGGTCAGTTATAATTACATTTTGGGCCCAGGAAAGGTTCTGCTACACTGAGAAGGGGCAAATGAGGATCTAGGCACCATCAGAGTCCTCTCTCAGAAAGAAGCTAAGTTTAGCTCCTGTACCAGGACCCTTTGATTTCCCAAAGGAATTCAAAGGACTTACCATTTTCTTTAATCTCAAATGGTAGGACCTTTATATTAACCTTACCACCTATTGTATACATGAGAGAAGACCTTAATTCTGTCTCTAGCTCAACAATGAACAATGAGCAGATGAGGTTCATACCCAGAACCCTCAGGAGTCTGGCCCAGGGAGAATGACAGCACCTGATGTTGATCTATATCGGGCTACCATGAGGAAAATGCTGGCAGGTAATGTTGTAATTATGTGATTACTTCTATAATTAAAGGCATGGAAAAGGTTGTCATAAACCAGGCAACTACCCCAAACTAAGAGAGGTAACACAGGGGACAAATAAAAACTCAACTCTATTTCACTCCAGGCTGGCCAAAGCCATGAGAAAATACACTAATATGAACCCTAAGAAGCCCTCGCTATTCTGGCTGTTCATTTTCTCAGCCAAGCTTCTCCAGGTATTAGGCACAAACTCCAGAAACTAGACCAAGAAACAAAAACTCCTTTCCCCACTTTGCTGGACACAGCCCTCAGGTCTTTAATAATCTGGAAGAAATATTGCAGGACAAACAGGATGGGAAGGATTGAGAAAGAGAGGAGTGGCAGACTCACTACATGGCTGCTGCCATTGCAAATTCTCTGTTCATACCAAGGAACCCAGGTAAGCCATCAGGTTGGAGCTTAATGGCCACTAAGGAGCCCACTATCTGCTGTTGCTATAATCAACCAGGGAATATTAGCCGGAACTTCCCAAACCCTCCCCAAATATGTTCTGCTCCTTGTAGGCCACCAGGTGGCCCCTGTGCGCACTGCAAACAAGTGGGGCATTGGAAATGGGACCTCTTCCTCATGTGGGAGGGCCATCCGGCAACCAACAACTCCCATTATGGGCCAATTTGGGAGGATGACAACAGCAAATGCCTCTAACTCTGCTCACAGATGAGGCTCAGAAGCCACTGAGGCTTCTTTATTTACCATCTCCATAGCTGAGCTTCGGGTAACTCTAAATGTGGCAGGGAATAAGATTGAGTTTTTAATCAACACAGAGTCTACTTACTGAGCCCTAGTTTTTCCGGAACTACCTATTGGTTCTCAATCATCCTCATTGGCATAGACAGTGAGCTACAGCAGGAATGCTTCACTTCCCCTTTACTGTGCGCTCTGAAGAAAAAATGTTTTTACTTACCCTTTCCTGGTTCTGTCAAGCTGTGCTATCTCCCTACTTGGAAAAGATATAATGACAAAACTCTAAACTAGCTTTCAATTCCCTAAGTATGCCTACCCAATATTAGCATTACTAGCTCCTGCCACCAAAAGCTCCAATCTCCTAAAATCCTACATTTTACAACAAGTTCTTCTAGAAGTATGGGGTATCTCCATTGCAGGATGTTCTTTGTTTGCATATCCTGTAAAAATCCATCTTGAGAACCTGAACATTTTCCCAACCCCAATATCCCTTACAGCCTGAAGCCCAAATGGGCCTAGAACCCCTAATGAAAAAATAATTGAGCATGGCATTATGATGCCCTTGCAAATCACAATGCAACTCCCCAGTCTTAGCAATCAGAAAGTTAACCAGAACCTACAGAATGGTCTAAGACATAAGGGCTATCAACAAGGCAGTAATCCCTATACACCCCATCATTCCCAATCCCTATACCCTTTTAGGCCAGATTCCTTCTGGCATCTCATGGTTCAGAGAATTAGATTTAAAGATGCCTTCTTTTGCATTCCAGTACCTTCAAACTCCCAATTCTTTGTTGCCTTTGAATGGCAAAAATCTCTCTACCCATGTTTCTCATAATTAACCTGAACAGTCTTCCCTCAGGAATTTAGCAATAGCCCACATCTGTTTGGACAGGCTCTCACTAAAGACCTGTTGATATGGTTTGGCTGTGTCTCCACCAAAATCTCATCTTGAATTCCCATGTGTTGTGGGAGGGACCCAGTGGGAAGTGATTGAATCTTGGGGACAGGTTTTTCCTGTGCTGTTCTCATGATAGTGAAGAAGTCTCATGAGATCTGATGGCTTTATAAGAAGTAGTTCCCCTGCACAAGCTCTCTTTTTGTCTGCTGCCATCCATGTAAGATGTGACTCGCCCCTCCTTGACTTCCACTATGTTTGTGAGGGTTCCCCAGCCATGTGGAACTATAAGTCCCATTAAACCTCTTTCTTTTGTAAATTGCTCAGTCTCAGTTATGTCTTTATCAGCATTGTGAAAATGGACTAATACACCTGTCTACCTTCCAACTCTCTCCTAATAGTGCACTGCTTTAATAAGTTGATGAATTGCTTATTTTCAGCCCAACTGAAAATGTTTCAGATTTAAATACTGTTAAAACTCTCCAGAAATGAGCTACAAAGTTTCTCCTCCTAAGACTCAAATCCCCACCCAGATGTTTCAATTTTTGGGACTCGCACTCACCACCAGTTTCAAAGGTCTCTCTGACCACTGCAAAAATCTTATCTTGAACATGGGCACTCCATCCACTAAACAGCAGTTATACTCTTTCCTGAGAATGGCAAGTTTCGCTTGCACTTGGATGCCCCAGTTTGGACTCATAGCAAAACCTCTTTATGAGGTGCTACAAGGACCAGAGGAGGAGCCTCTTTAACGAAATTCTGAAATGGACAATGCCCTAGAAACTCTTAAATGAGTCCTCACTGCTGCCTCAGCTCTGGCCTTGCCAGATCTTAGAAAGCCTTTTTATCTATTTGTACATGAAAGAAGGGGTATTATCATTAGTGTCCTAGCCCAACCATTAAAACCATCCCAGGGACCTATCACTTACTTATCAAAAGCCTCTGACCTGGTAGCACAGGGATGGCCTTGATGCCTCTAAGGCCTAGAATCCATGGCGCTCTTGGTTGAGGAGGCCTCCCAGCTAACTCTGGCCATGTAATACATCCTACATGAGGTAATGAATATCCAAAACTCAAAGGCTTTCCACTGGATCTCAAATAGCCAAATTAGCAAATATCAAACACTCCTTCTACAGGCATCAGAATAAAGTATCAAACCATACCATACCCTCAATCCTGCCACGCTGTTACCAGAACCAAATGCAGAAGGATCATTTGAATACTTATGCTGAGAAACCATAGATTTATCCTGTAGCATACTCTAATCTCAGGGATACTCTCCTCACAAATCCAGAGTCCACATGGTACACATATGGCAGCAGCTTCATGCTAGAGGTGACCCAATTATCAGAGTATGCTATCATTGCCTCACTAAAGAAACAGAATCAGAACCTCTACCAGGCAACATCACCTCAGTCCAGAAAGAGAACTCTGCTCTGACCTTACAATTGGAAGCAGGCACGAGACTTAACATTAGCAAAGACTTAGCCTATGCCTTTCATGTAGTTCATGCCAATGCAGCCATTTGGTGGGAAAGAGGACTTTTAACCACACCAAATTCTCCAATTAAAATACTCCTGAAATTATGATCTTTTTGGAGGCAATGATGCTTCCCACACAGGTAGTTATCATTAATTGCAAAGCCCATCAGACGAATAATGATAAAATCTTTATCAGGAAGAAGCAGCAATTCCACACTAAGCTTCTAAGGATGCAAGAGTATCAGCTAATTGTCCCCAGAGACCCCCACGAATCTTGTTTAGACTCAGCTGGACATCAGTTCTGTAGGGACATGCTCTCTCTCCCGAAGTTCCATTCTCCAGCCGTGCCCAACATCTTATGTCCCATAATATAAGACCCACAGCCCACAGGGCACAACGTAGAAAACACACACTCAGAAATACACACACACACACACACACACACACACTATATCTATATCTATATCTATATCTATATCTAATATAAACATATTAAAACTAACAAACTTTTAATAAAAATTTTAACGTGTCAATTTGTTTGAATATTTCAAGATGCATATTGCCATATTACATATGATAACGTTCAGAAATTTGCTTACAAATGGACAACCACGGTTAGGGTCACCTCTACAACTGTGGCCAGCAGGAAGTAGTTGAAAGATGAGACCTCCACCCAAAGGCCAAAGATTTGTCATTGTTGTTCTGTCAGGGGAAAATGTGGAGTCTAATGAGTTAAAAGAAAATTGAAAAAGGGGCTTAGCCAGGAGAAAAAGAAACAGGGATAGAGAGGAAAGAATGCTTCAAGCAATGGAGTCAACCACAAAAGGTTACAGGCACTCAGCTCACAGCCTACCTAAGCACCCGGTCTACAAGCATTCAGCCTAAGCAGCATAATCCTATAAAACTCCCTTCCAGCCCCGGCCCCTTTGCAGACAGCAGACAGCCTTCCCTCTGCTCTCATGCCTTTTGCTCTTTTGCAAGGTATCTCTCCCTCTTCCCCTAAATAAATTTATCTTTCTAAACTCATTACTGTCTTGGTAAAGCCCTTTACCACCCACATGCTGGCCTCAGACAGTCATTGACCAAGACACTCTTCATTAAATTTTAATACCCTTTATTTCATTTCCTTTCTACAAATTTCTGGTTTTATTCATTGACAATTTTTTGAACTTGAGTAATTCATTTGATCTATGTAGACCTCAACTTGATTCTAAATTATTCCCATGATTAGAATCTGAATGTTAGATTCCTAAGGACCCCGTGTATTGTTATTTTGTTTATCTCTTCTCACAGTTATCAAAAGCTCTCTGATACATACACGATTTGACTTAATGAAAAATATTAATAAACTGTTTGAAGTAGGAAATAATCCCTGTATAAATGTTATTTGGTACAACAAAGAGAACACAACACACTCACACATACGTATACATATATACACACACATATACATATATACACACATATACATATATACACACACGTATACACACACATATATGCACACACCTATATACACACACATATATACATATATACAAATATATGTGTGTGTTTAATGTGTTTATACATTTGTTACATATGTATATACATATGCATAACATAATTATAAACACATTAAAACTAACAAACTTTATATTAAAATTTATATGTCTCAATTTGATGGACTATTTCAGTATAAATATTGCCATATTCCATATTCTAACATTAAAAGCCAGAGCGCTTATGGGGTTATAATATATCTTTATATATAGGTAACTATGCTAGGTGAAAGTGAAAAAGTATTTTCTTGAAAATTATCTTAACTACCTTAAATATTTGTTTTTTAAAATTAATATTAAGTTTCAGCAAATATTTATTTTTAACTTTAAAAAATTTATTTTAACTCCAAAATCACCATACAAAATTGATTTTTGTCAACGTTAAGAAAATAATTTAAATCATTTATTGATAATTTTTAAAACAACATTACAGTTATCTTTCCTACCTTTCAATTCTACAATATATCATTTCTCTATTTAATGAGTCCTACTATTGTCACAACTGCTGCCATAGACTTGCAGTCTTGGGGTTGGGGGAAGACATGGACCGCAAAACAAGGAACAAAGAAAACAAATAAACGTTAACAAATTGCATTAGTTACAATGAAGGAAATACTTAGAGCAGAGAATTATTATCCATCTCTTAAAAGAAATAGGAAAAAGTAGAGGGAGTGAGCTACTTTAATTAGGTGAGTCATTTAAAACCTGTTAAAGAATTTATTATTTAATTTGAATCCCTGAAAATGAAAGAGTTGATCAAATAAACTAAAGAGAGAAATTCTTCCCGGAATTGAAAACAGTTTGCACAGAGCTTTGAGTTGGGAAAGAATCAGGAGGCCTGTTCTAAGAACCACGAGAAATCCAGTGTGGCTGCATCACGGTGAGCCAAGGATGTGAGGAGCATAAGCGGGGCTGAGAGGGGTCCTATAAGGCACAACCTTGGGGCAGAGGGAGACTTTCAGAGTTCTGTGTAAATGTAGAGAGATAAAAGATAAAAGTGAGGGTTTGTTGTTGTTATTAAGCAAGAAGTAATTTCATCGATTATATTTCAGAAGCACACTGTGGAAACAGTATCTAGGAAAACACAAATGGAAAAAGGAAGACACTGTCACAGAAGTATAAGTGAAAGATTGTGAAGCCTAGACTAGAGTTGCAGCCGCGAATATAAAGATAAGTCAACTGATTTGCAAAATATTTCAAGTTAAAATGTATAGAATATGTTGATAGTTTGAATTCATTAGGTAAAAGAAAGGGAGGGATCAAAGAGTAATCTCCAGGTGTAGCTTGGAGGGCTTGACGCATAGTAGTGCCATTTCCTTTGATGAGAAAGACAGGATAAAAGAGCAGGAAGTTGGTAAGGTGAGGACAATCAAGAATCCCCCTCTGTACATGGAGCAGACACATACATGACAATGAAATGGATATGACAGGGTAGGCAAACTAAAATACTGTAATGTATAGGACAGAAGTATGAGATAGAGATGTGGATTTAGAGACAGTTAGTGCATGTATGTAAAATCATAGAAAAGACAAGATTACCTATAAAGTACGAA
Source organism: Hylobates moloch (assembly GCF_009828535.3). Taxonomy (NCBI): domain Eukaryota; kingdom Metazoa; phylum Chordata; class Mammalia; order Primates; family Hylobatidae; genus Hylobates; species Hylobates moloch. The sequence goes on along the minus strand of NW_026652288.1, from coordinate 73,899,329 downwards.
GACGATAAGTGAAATAACAGCACATAAAAAATAATAAACCAGGTACTCTCTGAATACAACAGTCAGATTATTCTATACAGTATTAGGAGAGCAATAACTGCAGAATCTCAGTGACTTAACAAAAGCCAATGCTTATTTTTGGTTCAAAATACATATCTTTTCAGAGTTAGCTGAAGCCCTAGTCTTGTCCTCATCTGGGGAATCTGGCTGAAGAAGAAGACATTATCTGGGCCCTTAAATCTTCTGCTCAGAAGTGCTTCACATCACTTCCCACCATATGTTACTGAACAAAGCTCACTGGACAGGCAACATTGACATCAATGTGGTAGAATATATACTCATGCTTAGGAAAGAGGCTCCAGGGAGAGGATGTAAACAATCTGAACAACAATAAAATTGACTTAGACATAAAAGCCTATGTACTCTCTCCAAAATTACATATGGCTTGAACATCTATGCTTTATATTCACCTTATATGTCTTTGTTCAATGCTTATGTTTCAGTGGTTTGTTAATTTCCTTTTATTTTTATCATAATACACATGTCAAAAACATTAAGCCATACAGAAATGCTTAGACTGAATAGTAGCCATTTCCAGAACCATTCTTCCTCACCTCCAGTCCTACATCCAAATGGCAGAAAATTTAACTTCCCACTTCTCACCAAGGTGTAATTGTAAATGTGAAATGGAAATGTAAGTAAAATTAAAATGTAAATGTCCAGACCTAATATATGTTTTTGCCTATCTGGTAAATAACATATTGTTTGTCAGGATTTGCATAATTTTTATTTATATTGGTGTCACAGCTTTGGTTATCAATTGAATCCTCTGTGTATTCCAATAGTTAGCAAGGTTTATAAATATCACATTCTAAAACAGTTGTTATATTTAGTATTTACATATCTGAAAGGAAAAAATGGAAAAATAAACAAATGTGACTATATTATTTGTGTAATTTAACCCATTGATTTAATATGATTAGAAATTATGAGTCATAGATTATTTTCCCAAAATAAATCAATTATTTTCTTTTGCTGAAGAAAAATATTCTCAACATCTCCAGTGACTGAACTGCATTCTTCAAGGATACAGGTAGTTTTAATTTGAACAGTTTATGGAAGAATTGATTTACTTATCTTTTAAAAAGGACTGATGACATGCAAATTCATGAAGCATTCCATATTTATTTATTTTTACTTGTTTTTAAAAAAGGACTGATGAAAATGGACTGGATTTAAGTGAAAACGACAAACCCATATTTCTTCTGGTTCCTAGGAGTATCACCAGAGATATAAAGTGGCAATGTATTCTATGTATTCCACTGCCTCTTTACACTTTGCACAGACAATATGTGCTTGATAAATTGTGAAATTCTGGGAGGCTTCAGTTTGAAATATGTTGAAAGTGCAAACAGGAATTAAGATAATTTCTGTAATATCTGTGAAACAGAAAAGCCTTTTGAGTTTAGAGTCAGTCTTGTGGTTACTTTTCCTTGCAAAAATCTGGGCATCATGAGATCATCCCTGCTATAAAAATTATGTACATAAATCTGAGTAAAAATCAGAGCAACAAAAGCAGGACCATTCTACAGAAGTAAGGGTTTGCTTGCGATTTTACTGATAAGCAAGAAAACAAAGGGTTCCTTTTTTAGAACTTTGAATTAGGAAATCAGAAAGTTAAACCTTGTCCATATTTGACTGTTTTTATAGGTTTAACTTTTCATTTCTTAGTTTCTAGTACTCTACTATATATACTGGGTTACAGTCTAATTAATATTGAACAATATAGAAAATTAATATTAACTAAACTGACACAAAAAAATAATCTCCCCAGATGAAACCCTTCCTGTTCAGTATATGCTTAAGTTCAACAAATTATAGAGCAAACTATATTTGCTTAGTATTCCATAGTGCAGGTTTTGGCATCTTCCCATAAAAGGTGTCTGAATAAATTCTCAAGGTAAATAATTTCTCTAAACAGTCTTAAAGATTAATATATGAACTGAGAATACTCCCCAATTGCCAATTTCAACTAAGATGTGGTGAAAAGTAAGAACCAACTCAGTAAGAATCAGCCCTCATATAATTATGACTTAGAAAGCATGTCTTACCTCTTTCAGACATATTGCATGTTGTCAGACAAATGGATGACTAAGAGTTCACATTCTACCTTTTTCTTTGCATTACCCATCAAATTTGATGTCCATATGAACTACATTTTCAGGGGTTCCCTGTATATTTTACAGATTATAGCAAGTGTGTGCTCCCATTTCATAAAACCTGGCAAGATTCTACAAAATAAAGTAACCCAACTTCATCCAGACTACAAGAATAAGCTTTTCATCTCCAAAGTCTTCTGGTATAAGGAAGTTAAAATTAAACCTAAGGTATTTTACCTACACACTTTGCAATTCCAGAGTATAATGAGACATTTCCTTGTTAGAATATATCTCAGTCTGCTTTTTAAAAGTTTGGCAGTTTAAATAGTAAGTATTACCTACCATGTTTTCTCTTTGTTCGATTTAAAAAAAAATAAAACAAAATAAGACAAAAAATCTTGGCATCCAGTGATAACATATGTTTGTATACACAGGAGTTGAATGTGTGTTTGTATGTTGTATTCCTAAGTAGGCAAAACCAAGGGGTAAGGAAGAACAGATATAGAAGGAAAAATGTGGAAGGGAAGAAATATTAACACTTAGTATGGTAGATAGACAGATAGAAAGATATATAGATAAAATTTTGCGACAAAAAGATAAAAAGGAAGGGGAAATGAGGAAAGATTTGTGGTGACAAATTTTTCACTCTCTCCTGTCTCTTTCAAACTTAACCCTTTCCTCAACTCTACGCCTGGGTCCTAAATCTCAAACAACCCACAGCCTTGCTTCTGAGGGAGGTTTCAAATTTCACAGTTGTTATGGGCTGAATTGTGTCTTCCCAAAATTTGTATGTTGAAGCCCTAACCCCCAGTACCTCAGATTGAGATTGTATTTGTACATGAATTCTTTAATGAGGCCATAAAGTTAAAATGAAGCCATGAGGTTGGACCTTGAACCAATCTGACTGGTGTCTTTATATGAAGAGGACATTTAGACACATGAAGAGACACCAGGATGCATACGCACAGAGAAAAGACCATGTGAGACACAGAGAGAAGGACTCATCTGCAACACGAGACTAGAGGCTTCAGAAGACACCAAGACTGTCCAACCTGTCAAAGTCTTCATCTTGGACATCTCACCTCAACAGCTGGGAGATAGTGAATTTCTATGTTTAAGTCATCCTGTGTGTGGTATTTTGTTAGGAAAGCCTGAGCTGACTAAATACAACTGTTGACCTGGGAACAATTATCTGATCATACTTTGAGATATAATCCTAAATTATTTAAAATACTGGAATAAAGGAGAGGAATGGTTCTAGTTGTCAATCATGCACCATATCACTCCAAAACTCACTGATTTACAAAGATAAATATAAAATTACTACTTTTATTTTCTTTATTTGGAATTGTTTGGTAAAAGTGTAGATCCCTGGATAACTTCCTTTCCTTTCTCCCTCAATCAAAATGGCTATATATTTAGTTAAATTTTCTTACTAAAATGCATCCTTTATAGTAAGTTTTGAAGTTGTATTTTGACAGTGTTTAAATTTTTATATGGCATGATGTTTTAGTGCATTCTCACACTGCTAATAAAGACATTCCTCAGACTGCATAATTTATAAAGATAAGAGGTTTAATTGACTCACAGTTCCACATGGCTGAGGAGGCCTCACAATCACAACAGAAGGCAAAAGAGGAGCAAAGGCATGTCTTATATGCCTGTAGGCAAGAGGGCATTTGCAGGGGAATTGCCCTTTATAAAATCAACAGATCTTGTGAGGCTTATTCACTGTCACCAGAACAGCATGAACAAGATTCAATTATCTCCCACCAGGTCCCTCCCAGGACATGTGGGGATTATGGGAACTATATAATTCAAGATGACATTTGGATGAGGAAACAGCCAAACCATATCACATGCATTCTTATTGATTAGAAGAATGCCTATATTGCCCATAAATCGTAGAGAATGAGGTAAAATTATTTCAAGTACTTTATAATTTCTGAGATGCTTTTTTCATATATATATATATATATATATGTATATATATAAATATATATATATGTATATATATAAATATACGGCACAGAGTGCAACATCCATCTATTTTATTTTCCCAAACAATTTAAAGTTGCACACCTGAGTTGGCCTTTCTAAACCATTTGGTAGTAAACTACTCAGCTCAGAAATTTGAGGAAAAGTTATTTTGTATTGAGGCTGCAGGAGCCTCTCCCTTAATTATATTTGAAATATTTGCACTTCATTATATAAATCTTATTTATGCTAGTTTATTCATTATGCTATAGGGTCCAGTCTGACCATCTGTATCAGATTGTTTTACGGACATTTTTACTTTCTATTTGAAATTCTTAATTAAAATTTTTGAAAAAGATTAATGGTTGATTTTACTGTAGTTTATTCTTCCAAATATTAAAAATTTCAGTATCTACAATAATAGCTGTGTAAATAATAGAAAATTTTAATATCTATAATAATAGCTATTTAAGTAAAGCAATTTAAATAATAGATTGTTATTTATTCCATCATATTCAATGACCAAACAAGTCCATAAATACCCATGTTTTAAAAATTATTCAGAGTATATATAATTATCATTAAATATTGGAGAATATTATGGGTTTAATATGGGGAAAAATTGATGTGTTCATGTTAGTGACCTAATGGCCCTTAAACAAAACCAAGATATATTGATATTTTTGTTTTTACGTAAATTTGAACATTTTGATAATTTTTTAAAAGTATACTTTTCCTAATATATAGAAGTCATGCTGATATGCTAGAATCATATGGTAAGAAATACTCATCAACCATTATATGTCTATAATATATTGAAAGCCATCAACATTTCACCAGAATATTCCCCATAATTTGATCGAATATGACCAATACTTTTTGTTAATGAATCCCCAAACCTATGTCCAACACCTCTACCCCTTTGCACATCCTACTGTGGGGGCAGGGCAGCAGGTGACCATGCAGCTTAAGGTCTCATCATGAAATTGATATTGTCTCAACCATCTAGCCATAAATTTCTGTATGTGCCATAGCAATATATTAGTAAATAAAAATGATAAATAAATATTAAGCAGGGGTAGATCTGGAAGGTATAAGTAAGTTGCATAAGCAGGGGGCTCAGACCATGTCAATAGAAACTCCTGTTGCATTGCCCTCCCTCCCTAAATCCATGTTTATGTACTGCTAGGGTACTCTTCTTGAACAGTTGATTGAGGGAAAAGAAAATCTTGAGCCTGATTTATATGTGGTTATGTCTGACATGCTGATACTATCTGAAAGTGGGCAAACATAACACTACACACTCTCCCAGGTTACTTTGAAGGACAGTGGTGAAAGAACATCCTTCTAGTAAGCAGAACTTTGAACAGTACATTTGGAGGCCTATTATTATGAAGTTATAGGTGACTGGAAACAGATTTGCATTGATTTAGGGAAAGTACTATGGTTTGTTTGGATGAAACAGGATTGGAATATTAGTAATAAGTGAAAGAAGTATTATAATGAAACTTCCAGAATAAGCCTACACTGTGAAGATGTTTGTGTCCCATATGATTGGAGACACATAGTATCCATTACAGAGAAGTTTTTTTAATAATGATGTGGACAAAATGCCATGTTCTGTGGATGTCATAAGTCTTTTCTTGGTCATTCTTGTGCTTGGTCAATGGATGCATAAATATACTGGCCATGGTGGCAGAGGTGAAGGCTACACATGACCTCAACAACATAGACATTCAAGTACCTAATTGAAAGGTAGAATTGCTTGCTGAAGACTCAGTTAAGATAACTACCTGAAAAATTAGGATATTGTCTTGCAGTTGCTATATATATATATATATATATATATATATAATTAGCATTATTACAGTAGTGCTCCCTTATTTGTGGTTTTGCTTTCCGCAATTTCAGTTATCCACGATCATTGTTTGAAAATATTACAGTATTTTCAGAGAGACAGAGTCTACATTTGCATAACATTCATGACCATATATCACTATACTTTTTCTATTGTATTACTATTTATTACTTATCATTGCTGTTAATTTTTTACTGTGTTAATTTTAACTTTATCATAGGTATGTAGGTATAGGAAAAATGGCATATATAGGGTTTGGTACAATCCAGAGTTTCAGTCATCCACTGGGTGTCTTAGAATTCATTCCCTACCGATAAGCAGGGACTGCTATGATCGGTGTTCTCTCCCCCATTTCCAGGATATGTGGATCTAGAACTCAAAGACTAGACTTCTGCTACTATCTAATAGTAGAGGAAGCAGTTCTTCTCACTAGTAGATACTTGCAGAATTTTTGCTTTTCTTCATTCCTATGCCACCAAACCAACAAGCAGAAAAAGGAGGGGCTCTAAATGATAGAGTGATCAAATTACGAAGGGGAAATTCAGTTGCTACAAGACGATGAGGGCAAGAGGACTGTGTCTTGCACCAAGGAGAGTTTTGGAGTGTCGCTTAATACTTCCTTGCCAGATACATACTTTGCTTTATGATTTTGAAATGGTCTATGAAAAATAACATTTATGAGCATAATATTGTACACTGATAATTTCCACAATCCTAAGGAGAGAAAGCAGGTTTTGCAAGTTTTGTAAGTCACTATTATATATATTAACATATATTCATATATGTTAATATATAATACTATATATTATAATTATATGACATACATTTTATAGATTACATGTGCTATATAATTACATGGAATATATAAATATAATAAGGTATGCTTAAAGATTTGTCGGGATTTGACGTTTTTACAACTTATTTTATACTTTAAAAGAAGCCCAGAATTGCTACACTTCCTCTAAAGAAAAAAATGTGTAAATATCACCTTAATAGATGTGTAGAACTTCTGCCCAAACCTTTACTTACACAAAATAACATATTATTTTAAAACATACTACTCCCTTGGCGCTGATAAAGAGAACAAACATGTAACTCCTTTCATTGTTAAATTCAGTACAGCCAACTTCAGAGCTTTACAATCCTCAGGGTTGTAGTAATAAATGCCTTTCAAAGTTACTGTCAACTTTCTTTTATCTCCCTTTTGAAACTGTGATAGTAGATATATCTCTGTATCCTGTAGGAATTTTACGTTTTTATCACAAGATTGTTATATTTTCTTATATAAAATTGAAAAGCTCAAGGAAATTCAAGATTTCAATAAGATAAAAATATTTTTAACAATGTCCTTTCAATTTATACTATAATTTATAGAAAAGTAAGTTCATGCTTCCAGAACCCAATTTAAGAAATCTACTTTCCTACACATGGGTCCTCCATCTAATATCTGTGTTTCATGATGCTATGGATTTATAAGATTGATATGCTGTACATTTTAATAAATGTGCTATGCTTTTAAAATAATATTTTACTCTCTTGATTTGCCACTCCACATTATATTATAATAAGTCCTAGTATATAATAGTTACATTATAGGTTAATTCAAAATAAAATAATTAGCTTTGTAAAATATAACATAAAGCATGTTGCAAATCTTTAAGTAATACAGTATCCTGGTGAGTTTAAACATGTTGTGCTTTTTTACCAATTATGGTCTATTGTCATGCAGGTTATCCTCACATCCCCCAAATGTATTCAAGTGATAGTAATACTAAATACATTTTCTGCAACCCATTCCCAGTGTATCTCTTCTTTAGATTCCTCTACTAAGAGGTATTTGGGTGGGATTTGGAGGACGCTGGCTGCAAAATTAACCCAGGATTCTTACATCTTTCTTAGACTTCATGATCCATTTTTATTATCTGACCTCAAATATGTAAATCACCCTGGGTTCATCTGCAGCCTCATGAAGTTTCCTTATTTGGGGGTAACATCCTCACTTGACATCTGTTTCTCCTGTACTTCCAACAACTTGTAAGTACTTATTTCTTTATATTTCTGCTGAAAATATCTGAACTTTTGTTTTTGTTGTTTTCCTTATTGAACTTTGATAACTACATATTCAATTTATAATTTTAGGTATACTTCATGCACAAATGAATTATATGTGGTGAAATACTGAAGTCAGCCTAAATTACTTTTAATAAAGATTTATTTATGTATTTATTTATTTATTTTCTGAGTACTTGTTTTTGAACCATTACAAACACATCATTTGGTATTCATAAAATATTACCGTTTTTAATAATGCATTGCCCTTGTATTTGTTTTATATCCTCAATTTCCCATCTGAATAATAATTACATGGTAAAATGATAATTCAATTACAATATTTAAAATATAGTTAATGTATTACTCCAACAATCCTATACAAAACTATTTATTTTATAATAAACACTATCACTGAATCTTCAACACATTATACAGAATTATAGCTGTATGTCAATATTGTTAGTTTTTAAAAAATTTTCTCTCAGAAATGCTACCTTAATTCATATATATGTAGAAATGGCTTTATATTTTATTCAACTTGTTGAATTTTAATATCTGATTGATCCATTGATAAGATATTATCAGTGATGTTTAAAAAATTAAGTTATTAATTTTTTTCAGGAATAACAACCCATTAATTGACAATCAATTTGAAAGATTTTTAGAAGTTTTCTATTCCTTTGAATTACCTCCTCAGTAAAGCCTCATTGGAAATTTTATATTCTTTTCATTCTCTCAAATATGTAAAAATCACAAAACCATAGTTTAATGTTAAACAAGTATGTGTAGTTGCCACACAGAAAAGATAGTAGCCTGTCAAACTAGTCACAAATTGTGACAATGACTAGTTGGAAGAACTATTTTAATTGGATAGAGATCTGATTCTCATAGTTGTTTTACATTTAACAGCTACAGATACATGGTTAAATCATCATGGCCTGCCTTGTAGCCAAATAAGGACATTTGACTGAGTTTTGGCAAAGAAGAGTTGAAGAGTTCTAAAACAAAATGAAACTGCTGATGCTTAATTAATGGGACAAACAAGACAATTTTTAAAATAAAGGTTTTGTTGCCCCCATTTCTACCGTCTACCTTGACTTTGACATTAGAAGACAAAACTCATTAGAAGATATATATATATATATATGAGTAGAAACAAGTAAATAACATTCTAAGCTGTGTAGAGCAAAAGTAATAATAATGCTAATAATAAAACTATATTTACTGTTATTTAATTGAGTACTAGATGCTGTAAATATTCTTAAGAACGATAAATGCCAACAAAAGTAAAAAATGACAAATGGGATCCAATTAAACCAAAAAGCTTCTGCACAGCAAATAAAATTATCAACAGAATAAACAGACAACCTATAGAATGGGAGAAAAATTTTGCAAACTGTACAACTGGCAAAGGGCTAATATACAGCATCTATAAAGAACATAAACAAATTTACAAGAAAATAAGCAACTCTTGAAAAATGGGCAAAGGACATGAAAATACACTTCTCAAAAGAAGACATATGTGTGGCTGATAAACATATGGAAAAAGCTCAATATCACTGATCGTTAGAGAAATGCAAATCAAAACCACAATGAGATACCAACTCACACCAGTTAGAATGACTAATATTAAAAAGTCAAAAAATAACAGATGTTGGTGAAGTTGTAGAGAAAAAGGAACACCCTTACACTGTTGATGAGAGTGTAAACTAGTTTAACCATTGTGGAAGAGAGTGCGGTCATTTCTCAAAGACCTAAAGAAATAATTACCATTTGACCCACCAATCCCATTACTGGATATAGACGCCAAGGCATGTAAATCATTCTATTATAAAGACACATGCACACATATGTTGATTGCAGCACTATTCACAATAACAAATATTATACATGGAATCAACCTAAATGACGATCAATAATAGACTGGATAAAGAAAACGTGGTACATTTACACCATGGAATACTGTGCAGCCATAAAAAAGAATAAGTTCATGTCCTCTGTAGGGAAATAGATGATGCTGGAAGCCATTATCCTTAGTAGCTGAATGCAGTAACAGAAAACCAAATACTGTGTGTTCTCACTTATAAATGGGAGCTAAATTGTGAGACCACGTGGACACATAAAGGGGAACATTTCATACTGCAGCCTAATGAAGGTGGGAGATGATCAGGAAAGATAACTAGTGGATACAAGGCTTAATACCTGGGTGATAAAATAATCTGTACAACAAACACCCGTAACTCATGTTAGACTTATGTAACAAATCTGCACATCCTGCACATGTACCCCTGAACTTAAAATAAAAGTAAAAAAAAGAACCATAAATACATTTAAACCAATGTTGGTATGTTTCCCTGATATTTGAAGTTGAAGTAATTCCTTATCTAAACAGACTTTAATTTTGTATTACCTTTGAATGTATTTTAATTGGATAACATTCCATGGTAAGACTCCATCAATTACAATTACACGTGGCATTACCAAAATATAGTCTTTAGAGTTATTATATTTTATAATCCCTTGACTTAGTATATAATTAGATACAGTGTTGTCAAAGTGACAGTTCTGAAAAATATGTTGACAGTAATTATTTTCAGATCTGTGACCACTTACATAATTAGTTCTTGTGCAAGCAAAGAAAGCAAGTAAACAGTGGATTTCTTGCTTCATAAAATAAATTACATCTAAAAATTCATGATAATATGATGACGGATAAGTCTTAAAATGATCTTGTAATCTCCAAATTTATGTAACTTTTTCCTTACTACAAAAGAAATTTATTTCTAGATTAAGATAAATGAGTGAGTTTATGCTTTGATAAATGACTGTTGTCTACCAAGTGTAAGGAATAAATTCTAAAACTAAGTAACAAAATGTATAACTGCGCTCAAATACAAGCTAATTTATATTTCTATTTTATTGGAAATTGATTCCGGATAAAGCCATGGGTCTGCCCTTTTCCAGAGCCGAAACTTTCTGCTGAGGGTGTGCCTCTGTGGAGCTCTGCACATGGTTAACTGATGCTTCAATCCAGGGACTCATACTCTCCCTGCCAACTCATTCTCATGGCACTAATTAAAGCTCTGAAAAATTCTTGCCAAATAACGAAATCTCTACAGACTGTAGAAAACAGAATAAGAAAGATGGAAGACCAGGTCTTACCTCATAAACAGGAGCTGGATCCAGCTGTCAATTATTTCTGTGGCTGGCTCTGTAACATCCCATGCATCACCACATCAGCACAAAGAAGTAACTTCTAACTCCTCTAAGAGAAAGAAGGATGGGGAGAGAGAGAGAGAGAGGCTGTCATATAAGTTGAGAGTTTAAACTAATATCCTAAAGCATACTAAGAAATTATGAGTGAAGTAGTATAGCCCAATACATTTTTAAAACTACCTCCTTATAACAATGATTTGGTTGAATAATCTTCTGCAAACTTTATAATATGTATGTGTAGGACATTCAAAGACATGCAAAATTGTAAAACAAAACAGAAATGTTAATGAGAAAAGATGAAGAAGAGTATTGGTGAGAAACTTAAAATTAAAAGTTAGTTATCAGAAGTTAAAATCTTATAAGTAAACTGCACAAACTCTAATAAGCACATTTAAAATAAAATTAGAATATTATACATTTCTAGTAAGAAATGTATCTCAAACAGATTATAGAGAGAGAAGTGAGAAACTACATGTAGATATACACTGAGAAAATTAAATCTAAAAATTTTAATGCCATAGCCTGGATTAAAATTTGTTGATATTATGTGTTTATATAATCTTATAAATATTACATTATTCTACATGTATTGTTTTAATATTAAATTTCTGTCACATTGTGCATTTTAATAAGTGAAATAAATGTTCTACATTTCAATTATATAAAATTTATTTTTGACAGTTTCGTATGAAATACTTTAGTTTTAAAAAGTATTTAAATTATGTTGTTTTTCTGATCATAACAGGAATGTGCAAAAGAACTTCTACAAATAATATTGGATATTCATTTAATTTTTATAACACATTTATTAGAATTGAGTTGAAAACCACAATTAAACAATGATTTTTTTTTACTTAGAGTAAATGCTTAAAATTGGGTCAAAATTCATAAATAAATTTGGTAAATATCTTCATTAAAAGTCTGCTGTTGTGAGAATTACATAAAATAATACATCTAATACTTTAGGATTTTGCCTCACTTATAATAAATGAATTATTATTTTCAATTAAAATTATCACTGACAAGAATATATTTCCATACTAATTAGGCATGTTGGAAAATACCTCTTACTTAACTTTTAAAAATATTTTCTGAATATATATTATCACATATAGGACAGCAAAAAGCTTATGTAAAAATGAAAGATTATTTCTAAACTGAAATATTTAAAAATTAACACTTTCTCTTCAGTGTCTCTCATATTTTCTCAATCAGCCTGTAGTCTTCCCATTAGGGAAGCTAAAAACCTTTTATCTCTTTTCAAACATGAGGTGAATTACACTAAAAATTAGAAGTACAAGTCAGATGAAGTTATGTGAAAAATCTAGAATTCACTTGGATTGTATTCTAATCGCTACTAACAGTTCAGTAATCTTAAAATGTGTGTGTAAAAAATGCATGAAGATATTTAAAGCTACTTATTTTTATTAACATAATAACAATGAAAGAAACTAAACAAAGTGGCCAACTTGTGGGAGATCACAAAATTTCATGGATAAGCGAAAGAGTTTGTTAATACACAAAGATTGAATTTGAAAAGCATATTCCACGTGATGTGCCCATTTTAAAACTATGACATCATTAATAAAGTAACTTTAAATGGTGATCAACACATTTCATCCTAGTAACCAATGGAAATCTGGTCATTACATAAGTTAAAATATTTGGTTCTCACCAAGGTGGTGTAGCCTTATTCCTTAAAGGCCATCCCTCTTACGACTAAAAAACTTTTGACCTAATAAAACAAACAAGCATAGGAAGGCTTGGAAAGGTAGACAGAAGAAAGTGGACTACCTAGGGCTATTGGGACTTGAAGAACACGATGACTGTTTTCTGAATTTCTTTATTGCCTCCTATACATAGTAGACAGGGCTCTGTAATCAGCTCCAAATCAGAACTCATACATCAACTGTATGACAATTAATTGTTCCTTTATTTCCCTTTCACAGTTCACAAGCAGCGTACTTTCTAAGAAGCTGACTTTATTTCCAGTTTACACCAGGGTCCCTCTCTGAGTAGTTCCATACAATGTTTCTTTTGTTATGAAATAAATGTTTGTATCTTCACAAATTTATATGTTGAACACCTTATCCTCGATATAATGGTATTTGGAGGTAAGGTTTTCTAGCAGTAGTTAGGTTTGGATGCGGCTGTGAGGGTAGGACCTCCCTGATAGGGTGAATATCCTTACCCAAAGAGAAAGAGAGGCCAGCACTCTCTCTTTGCCATACCATTCTATGGGTGTTTTTTAGCAGGCTGAGCTAATCTATGCACTCTTAATATTTAGCCCTGATACCTAGTAGAAGCCCCCTTTTCATAGATAAAGAAGGAAGTAGAGATCTACTCTAAATGAATTGCACTTTCACACTTTTAGAAAGTGGCGAAGCTAAGTTTCAAACCCAGATTTATTTTATTTCTCAAACTTTTGTCTTAATTTACCATCTAGAAACCTTTCAAATCTTGTAATGTATAAACATGGGTTCTGCCGTTATCAATCATTCTCATTATAGAGCAAATGTTACACTTTATTAAAAAAAACTTTCATTTCAATGGAATGATGAGGTATTCTCTTTAGATACAGAAATCAAGACCCATTGGATATCAGAAGGATGTCAGTCTAAAGGTCTTTTCATCAAAACTACTTTCATATCAATGTCAAGGTTCTACTTGGGCTGAACTCCCTCTTTCATTCTGCCTTTCACCAGCTCAGGATTCCTTCAGACTTTTCTCTTGAAGAGTTAAAATGGAAATGAAGTCTTTATTTATGCTCGGATATCTTCTGTGGGAATCTGGTATAGGAAAAGCCTTTGTAGATAGTGACTTATGTAGGGCGTGAAAACTATGTCCAGGGGCTTTTAACCCGGAAGTAGACATTGTCTATAAAGTAGACCATTAAAGGCAAACATTTCAAAGAGCCAGAATTCTGTCTGCTTTCTTGTGAAAAGACATACAGATACAATTAGGCATTTCAGATTAACTTAAAGTTTTTTGTATTGACCTAGAAAAAAGTTTTTAATTAATTTTTGAAAAGGAAGATATAATGGAAAAGGAATGACGTATGCCTTGCATTGTTGAAATTTTTAAAGTAAAAACTAAACAAAGTAAAAGCAAGTCTTTCTATAATTGCTTAAAAATCTTCAATACTGAAGAAGCCTAAAAAATTGATTAAAATAATTACCCTTCTTTCTTTTCTAATTCCAATTTTTATGAAATTCTATCTTAATTATTATCTTAGAACAAATAAAATAAATAAATAAAACAAATATATTTCACTTTGTGGTTAGAAAAAAGTGTGACTATATAAAGAAAGTGTAGTCTTTTTAATCATAACAATGATGTTCATATACAACTTATATTATTTTACATATCAAAAGTCACACTTCTATTTCAAAATTTAAGTTGTATATTTTGCTTCATGCAGTAGGTCAATTATTAAATAATTTCATACCATAACTATATTAATGAACAAAAATAAAAAACAATTCAATATGTTATTTGCAAAGCAGATATATACAGCTTATAAGAGGTGAGGTAATACTGCTATTTTTTTTCCGAATATATGGTTTTGTTTAGACTTTTAAACCATTTTTTCCAAGATACAAGAATCAAAGATTAAAAAATCAATATATTTCTCATGGTAATCTTTGTTTTCTTAATTAGCTCTTTTATATTGAAATTGTTGTTTTTTAATTAATCAATACAAAGAAGAAAAAAGAGTAAAATAATATAAAATGTGGCTATCCATCCATCCTACAACTGGAATTAGGAATATGTGTTTGAAAATAAAGGGCTAGCCCTATAATGTTGTCCATTCTCAGAGCGAGATAATTCCTGCAATACTTGTATAATAGCAGGCAACTTTGCAAAAAAAAAAAAAAATCAGAGGAAGTAAATTTTTGTTAGAAATTAAACCCAAATGACTTGAAATTCCAAAGCTGAATATTGAAAAATGAGATAGTGAACAATAATCTTACCAATATAATAAAGGAGACTTCTAATTACACAAGACAGAGAAGCCACACCATGATCCCTTATCACTGAATCTATAAGAGTTTACATCTAAGACAAAAGGTTGCTATAGAATTGAAATAATGCAAAAATAAAAGAATTGATAAAAAAAGAACATTTTTAGAAAATAAGAAGGATGACAAGGAAATGCAAAAATTCAACAAGAGGATTAGAACATGAAGTTGAGAAAAGCACAGAGAAGAAAAGAGATGGTAAATAATATTCACTTTTTAAAAATATAGAACATTAAATTAGCTGATTATTGGGTTCTATATTCATACAAAACATTATGTTATGATGAAAAGAGAAGAGAAAAGATAGGAATATCTTCCTTTTTATTTGAATAATTCAAATTTCACAGAATATACAAGATTTGAGTTTCAAGACTAAAAAAAAACTACCAAGTGTTCACTACAATAAAAAATTACTCACACATATATTTATATCACACACATATACACATAAACATACATATATATGCATATCATTTACACCACTGAAAATTTCAGTATGCAATAAATAATAGGTAGATTCTAAGAGCTTACAGAATTTAAAAAAAAGTCACATGAAGTGAGATTTGAATGAGACTGGTATCAGATTTCTCAGCAGTAGCAATCAATCTTAAGAAAACAGTAAAATAATGCCTTTACACTTCTGAGACTATATTACTTTCAATTTTGCAGTTTGATTGCCAAGCCGTGAGGGAGGAACCATACATCTATTTTTTTTTTCAGCTAATGGAAGATGCATCTTGAAAAATAACATAAGAACAAAAAGAAATGGTATCCATTAACAAATGGTGAGGAAGAGATACTTTTTAGTAGAATTTCACCAAATGTAGAGTTATCAGAAAAAAAATTGGGAAAAATGGTAAAAGGATGGATGCATAGAAGGTCAAAAGGAAAAATATAATACAATTAAAAAATTATGTCACAAGACTGGATATGCTATCATTGGGTATATGATATATCTAGTAAGCATTTGAAAATATAATAAAATGTAAAAATTAAGGAAGTGAGTAACATCTATAAAATAAAAATAAAAGGTAAGAATGTCATGTGCAAATAATACAAATTTTCTTTATTATTTTGTGTTCAAAATGAAATGTAATGCCCACTAATTTAACCAAATACTGTGATACATTGCTACTAGAAAGATGGGTGCAGAGAAGAAGAAAAAGTGGAGGTTAAATTTTTTTTTAATAAGTGTGAAATACTCAAATGCCATAGAATAAAATTAACATATACTGCTATAAGAGCATATTATACCACATTATGTAACCATAATTATCAGAAGAAATAACTAACTTAAAATTGTTAAAAGTCAATATTTTTTGGTAGCAGTTATGAGAACTAGACATGACACTGCAGGATATTTTAAAACTATGATTATTGTAAATTTCCAGAAGTATTTAATATAGTTTAATCTATGTGAATGCATTAAATTGATAAAGATATCTGAAATTAAAAATAAATAAAATGAGGATGCTAATATAAGCAGTGGCATTTTAGATCAAAAATTATTTCGTTCAAAAATTATTTGGGACTATTTCTGCTATGTGATTATTCTCCATTCCCTCAAACTGATTACATTATTTTTAATTAGCTTTGCTGTTGGTATTGTAAAATTTTGAGTTAAAAAGAAAATTACCTTTAAGCATTGTAAAGGTAAGAATATTGTATTGACTACAAACTCCCTTTTCAGTATCTAGAGCCTGTAAATAAATAATAATCTGGACTCTCAAGATGGAAATGGCATCTTATTTCAAATAATAACAAGACCAAGGTACAAAAGGGTAACCAATTTTGTGCTCATTCCAATGCAGAGGAGATATATACGTATATATTTAGCTTTTCTAGGTTATTTATTGGTCTAGAGGAAATAGCCCAACTCAATTAGTGAATTCTATCATATCTATCATATATTTATTAAACATTCCTCCACTAAACGAAAGTAAGATGAAAGTGTTCATTAGAAAGGATATTTTCTAATAATGTCTCAACTCCTTACCTCCACTTCCCATTCTCTAAATTTAATTTTTTAAATAATTACATTTATAATACTGAATATACTTATCTTCCCACTTTTAGTAGCAATTGATCATAAGAAAACAGTGAAATAATGTCTTCACTTTTCTGAGACTATATTGCTTTCAATTTTTTTAGTTTGATTGCCAAGCTGCAAAGGAGGAAACATGTGTCTTTTTTTTTTAAGCTAATGGAAGATGAATTTTGAAAAATAACATAAGAACAAAAAAAATTGTGTCCATTATTAAACAATGGGGAGGAAGCAGCCAGGCACGGTGGCTCACGCCTGTAATCCCAGCACTTTAGAAGGCGGAGGTGGGTGGATCACGAGGTCAGGAGATCGAGACCATCCTGGCTAACACGGTGAAACCCTATCTCTACTAAAAATACAAAAAAAACTTAGCCAGGCGTGGTGGTGGGCGCCTGTAGTTCCAGCTACTCGGGAGGCTGAGGTAGGTGAATGGCATGAATCCAGGAGGCAGAGCTTGCAGTGAGCCAAGATTGTGCCACTGCACTCCAGCCTGGGAGACAGGGCAAGACTCCATCTCAAAAAAAAAAACAAAAAAACAAACAAAAAAAAACACAGTGGGGAGGAAGCAACACTTTCACATTAGAATTATGTACCAAATCTAGAGTAATCAATCAGAAAAGAATTGAGAAAAATGGCAAAGAGATGGATGCATAGGAGGCCAGCAGGATTTATTCCTAAATCCTCTATTGACCTACTGTTACAGGATCTTTGGGGTGTCACTTTTCTGGCTGGAAACCTCTGTGGCTGGTTGCACGTTTGCCCGAGTTCTTGTCCTGCATCCAGGAAGAATGAGGTATGTGGACAAGTGGGTGGTGGGGCAAAATAAAGAGGAGCTTTATTGAGTGTTAGAACAGCTCAGAGGAGATCTGCAGTGGGTAGCTCCTCTCTGAGGCAGGTTATCTCGTTGTCTCTGCAGCACTCATCAGAGAGGAGGCCCTAGAGAGGGTAGCTTCACTCTGCAGCTGGTCATCCTGACATCTGCCGAGCTCCTAGCAGAGAGAAGACACTGAAATGGGTTACTCCTCTTTGAAGGTGGTAGTCTTGACCTCTCTACAAGTCTCTGAAGCTCTCAGCAGAGAGGATAGCTCCTCCATGCAGCTGGTCCTTCTGCCATCTTCTCACTCTGGCTGAGTCCAGGGGGTGAGTCTCCCCTCTGGGTGAGTCTCAGAGGGGAGAAAATGCACACTGATTGGTCCATGGGTGGCCATGGGTGGGCCCAGAAAAGGCACCACAAGTTCCCACTTCAGTCTGTGGGACTGAGAACCTGACCTTCAGGCTCTCCCTGGCCTGAAAGTGGAGTCTCACCAGGAACTTGCCTCCTTCCACTCAGAAGCCTGTCTGCCTCCTGCTGCCCGTCATGGCACCAGGGATCAGCCTCGGCTTTGATCCAAGATCAGAGTGGGCACAGACAGCAGGGAGAAGCCAGGCAGCAGGAGCAGGCACTTCTGAGCCTGCCAGGGAAGGGGGGTCCTTCCTGGGCACCCAAGAGTGCAGGGCTGGGGTAAGAAAATCCCATTTTTACACTATTTCATTAGTATAAAATTATGTTTTTTATATATTGTATATATAAATATACAATATTTAAGGGTATTTCATCTACATTGAAAATCTGTTGTTTAGATTATAGATGTATTCATCAGTTATCTTCGCTAGACTGGGATTACTTACAGCAGCTTCTAATTGCTGGTTCACTTTTATGTTATGGAGACAGGTTTTTGTTTTTGTTTTTTTACCCTTAATCCTCATAAACCTAACTCTGCTAGCTTCAGATTTTTAGTTTGCAGCTTTCTCAGTTTTTGGAATACTCTTAGAATGAAAGAGGGTTAGGACCCTGTTTTGGATTAGGCTTTGTCTTAAGGGAATGTTGTGATTGGTTTGAGCTTCAGACCACTAAAAATGTTTTTCAAATCAGCAACTCTGTTATTTTGCTTGCTTGTCATTTATGTGTTCACTGGAGTGAATTACACTTTTAATGTCCTTCAAGAACTTTTCTTTTGCATTCACAACCTGGCTAAGTTGGGTACAAGAGGCCTAGCTTTCAGCCTCTCTCAGCTTTCTACATGCCCTCTTCACTAAGCTAAATCATTCTCAGTTTTTAATTTAAACTGACAGACATGTGACAGCGACTGTTTCTTTCATTTGAATGCTTAGAGGCCATTGTAGGGTTATGAATTGACGTAATTTAAATACTGTTGTGTCTAAGGGAATAGGGAGGTCCCTGGAGAGGGAGAGAGACTGGGTTATGGCCGCTCATTGGAGCAGTTAGAACACACACAACATTTATCAACTAAGTTCAACATCTTATAAGGGTGTGGTGTTTGGCAACCCCCAAAAATGATGATAGTGATATCAAAAATAACTGAACACAGACTACCATAACAGGTATAATATAAAAAAAAAGGTTTAAACTGGTAAGAATTATCAAAATGTGACACAGAGACATGAAGTGAATACATGCTTTTGGAAAAACAATGTCAATAGACTTACTTGATGCAGGTCACCACAAACCTTCAATTTTTAAAACACATAATATCTGCAAAGTGCAATAAAGTGTAGCACAATAAAATAAGGTATGCATTTATCTACTTCTGTATAATTTTCTGTTCATCAAACACTTTATATAACTTCAAATAGTAAAAAAAGAGTTTAATGTAATGAAAATTTTATTTTTCTTTTGTGTCAAGACTGCTGTTCTTTGGTATTATAACTTTAAATTAATTCAATCTCTCTAAATAACCAAAGAGACAACAGATTACAGGGTAGTCTTTTCTCTTCACCAGTATAGAGTGACTTGAAATCTTAAATCTTCTAATGGTTCATAAAATTGTGTGCTGTATACACCCAACTGATCAAACTAATTATAGTCTTTTTACCAAACCCTACAAATGAAGCCCTTCCACTTGGCTATGATCAATAATATTTTCTCCAGATTCCACTGAAGGTATAAACAGACCGTAAACTGGACAACACAGACACAGCAAAAACTCTCCTTCCTGGTTTATTTATCAATAGTCTTCTATCCTAAATGTATCTCGGATAGTATTCTCCTCTATCTCAATTGATTAGGATGTCTCTATTCTTCTTCTTGAGACCAGCTCTGACATTCACTTTTGCTTCTCAGAAATCCCCCACTTCTTCTTGTATACAGTATATTGTCTGGATTACTGCAATGTCTCCTAATTCATTTCTGTGACTCAACATTTACCCATTCCAATTGAAGAAAACCAGAATATGTCATACTAAAATATTCCTCTTTTACATAAATATATTTTAGCTAAGGCCAATAAAGAAGCAGTAAATACAGAAAGATCTCTATAACTCCCATTTCTGCTTAAAAATCAAAATACAAATTATCCTTTGCTTGAGACAACTTTTATCAGCTCAGAGATGGCACCAGAGAAATCTAGAAACTTTACTCCATTTGTTTCCTTTTATATAATTTTAGCTTTCTATAGTTTCCTGCATCTGGAATCCTAAACCTGTTTTTCTTTGTCTTATCACTTCTCTAAAATTTACTGTTCTTTGTTGAAGATGCTATGTAAGCCAGAATTCTATGCCATTACTTTGAGTTACCCTTCATTGAGGTTTCCTAATGACATACAGTGTACATATTAAAATTCCTACTTTTTTCTCCTGTTAACCTGCCTAGTATTTTTTATAGACTCAAATTATTGAATTTTCAGAGTTAAAGGGAAGGTCACCATTCCTCTACACAATCCATTTTCTATACTATCATGATCAGATTGCTATTAATACACTCCTTATAATTTCATTATTATCATTATAATAATGATAACAGTCTCTGCTATATAAACACATACTATGTGCTATGCTATGTTCCATGCACTTTTTATATACTGACATTTTTCCTCATAATAAGCTTATACATTAAGTACTATAATGAGATCTATTTTGTAGAGAAAGAAAGTAAAATTTATGGATGGTATACAACTTGTCTTAGATCATATAGTTATAAGCTTTTCACATGATTTTCTTTATTTTAATTTATCTACTTTAGAGTTGTTTATATTCCTATAGTCTATCCTATTAGTATTCATGTTCTCTTTAGGCTATTAACTTATATATTGCTAATATGTAGGGAATATCTACTGTGTCAAGATTAAATAAAATAGATAAATAATAATTAAAATTGTTTCAACAAAAAGATTCAAACAGAATTTTTGTTTTCAGCCATATAAAATGAGATATGAAACAGTTGGAAGTATCACAAAATTATTAAACAGCTTCAAATACTTTTTTTGGGATTAATGTACAGGAGAATTTCACACATCTTTAATGTTTGTAAATTTTTATCCTCTGAATCTATCACTTTGTGTCAACTCTTGTATGTAAAGTAAGTAATTTATCAAAGTAGGCATTAAGATGACTAAGTCAAATGAAATCATGCTTAATTATAATGCCCCCTTCCCCTTTCTCTTAACCCTTCTTACCCATCCTTTCTCTTTCTCACTCTCTCCTCCCCAAACCCCATGTTTTTAAAAAAAATGGGTGTTGAGCATAATTAGGATGATTAATTAAAGGAAATGTTCTGTGGTACTAAATGACTTTTTGTTTATTTTTAAAACCTAATATTACCAATATGAACCCTAGAGCTATTCAGGCTGTATTGAAGTCCAGATTCTAACAATTAACAGCTTTGTGAACATAATCAAGTTAGTTTTTTTAAAACAATTACATATTAACAAATTATAACTGTAGCTATATATGGTAATAATGTTACTATTTTGAAGACAATGTGCAAAGATTAAATTGAGCTAATTAACATATTAATCATATCAAATATTTAACATTTTATGATGAGAGAATTAGCAAATAAAACAAATAATCAATCAGAAAATGGGCAAAATATTTGAACAGACATTTCTCTAACAACATGCAAATGCCCAACAGGTATGTTTAAAAACATTCAATTTTACTGATTATCAGGGAAATGCAAATGAAGCCACAATGAGATATTATCTCACTTCAGTTAAAATGACTTTAATCAAAAAGTAAAACATGCTTACATACTGTTAGTGGAAATGTGAAGTAATACAGCCATAATGGAAAACAGTATGGAGGTTCCTCACAAACTACAAATAAAACTACCATGTCATCCCACAATCCCACTGTTACATACACACACAAAAGAAAGGAAATCAGTATATTGAAGCGATAGCTGCACTCCCATGTTTATTGTAGCACTATTCACAATAGCCACGATTTGAAATCAACTTGTGTCCATTATGGGTGAATGGATTTAAAAAAGGGTATTTATATGTAATGAAATATTTGGTCATAAAAAAATTAAATCCTGTTATTTGAAGTAACATAGACAGAGTAGAGGTATTATGCTAAATAAAGTAATCCAGGCAGAGAAAGACAAACTTCAAGTATTCTCAGTCATATATGGGAGCTAAAAAGTGGATCTCATGGAAGGGAAGCAAGTGAAGAACTGAAGACAAGTTAAATAATGTGCACAAAAAATACAGTTTTATAGAACGAATAAGTTCTAGTATTTGATAGTACAGTAGAAAATTATAGTTGACAATAATTTATTGTTTTTCAAAACAGCTATAAGAGAAAAATTGTAATTATCCCCATATGCAAAAAGATAAATGTTTGAGGTTATAGATATCTCAATTACTCTGATTTGATCATTACACATTCCCATTTATTCAAATTTGAATATTTCCTAATGTCTTCTCTTATTGAATTATTTAATCATGTAATTGTCAATGAAATGTCATAATGTAGCACATTTTCAGTTTACAGGTCTTTGGGAATTGTAATCACCATTCCTAGATTATAGTATTCATTGATAAAGAGTTTTAGTATGTCTTAGACTTCCCATGTATAGAAACATGACTTCATCAAAAAGGTTTGGTCTATTCTGTCACAATGCTTTGTTATTTTTTGAGTTGCAATCATTGATTCAATTTAATTTTTATACCTCTCAATGTTCAATTAAAAAACATTACTAGATCAAAACAAAGAGAAAGTTAAAGAGAAACCTATTACTTATAAGATGTTCTTGAGTCACACTTATTTTTTAGGAAAGCAAGTATAAATGATGCAAACAAGAAGAATAACTGATTTAGTAACTCGGACCATTACTTCATTAACAAAAATGTCACCAAAGTCAAGACAACAATAAGTTGAAGAATGATGTTTTCTTACATGTTTATTTAAATTTTTCATGATTCTATGACACATTTTTGAAATATTCACTATAATGAGAAAAGTATAGTTCAGATCAGAATAATGCAAGGGTGAAGTATTTGATTTGTTTCTAACACAATTTTATTCATCACCTATCAAGGCAAGTCATTTTAAATTGGCACTTTTGGTGAAAAACTTGAGCTGGCTATGAGATTTTTACCTAACGCATAATTTTCTAACTTTGCAATTTTCAAATCATTAGAGTGTGCACAGTATTGAAAAGTTATTAACCCACTAACAACCAACACTGATTGACATGTATCTCTAATTATTCATTAAAATATATCTATAAACAATAAAATAATTTTAACATGTGGCCTGGCCTGGTGGTTCGCACCTGTAATCCCAGCACTTTGGGAGGCCAAGGTGGGCAGATACTTGAGGCTAGGAGTTTGAGACCAGCTTGGCTAACATGGTGAAACCACATCTCTACTAAAACAAATAAATTAGCCAGGCCCAGTGGCAGGTGCCTGTAATTCCAGCTACTCATGAGGTTGAGGCAGGAGAATTGCTTGAACCCTGGAGGTGGAGGTTGCAATGAGCAGAGATTGCATCACTGCACTCCAGCCTGAGTGACAGATTAAAATTCCATCTCAAAAAAAAAGTAAATAAATAGTTCAAAGTTGTGAAGCTTTTCATCAATCTTGACAAACTCAAGAACAATTTTGGAAAAAAAAAAAGGAGCTTTTCATTAGACTATTGGTAGCAAACATTTCTAGTTATCTCTAACTTTTTTACCGCCTTTCTGATTGAAGCTCCAAGTCATTGGGGGTGACATTAACCCCGGGTAAAGACTTTTTTTCTGATATTCCTCAGGGTTAGCAATAGTTATGTAATAAGATGACTAAGCTCTAGACAGCATTTGGGAGATGGACTCTCCAGAAAGGTATGGGAAATGGAGACTGTTACTGCCATTTTTCTACTTTCTATATTGCCATGCTTTATTTATAAGAAGCTGTCATGATGGCAGGATCTCCAGAAAATATTTATGTCTTAAAATAATTTTCTGAATACACATTATGTCATGTTATATGAAGCATCAAGTATGGGATGAAAATCCTGTTTTTGTATCTTTGGGCACCATAACTCTTCTGGACTTCCAATATTAAGATTTCTTTTATTAAGAGAAAATAAATTTTTACTTGGTTTCTGGTTTTGAATTTTAGAGTTTTCAGATTTAATAAAATTTAATACTTAAAATTTTCTTTTTATTTTTAATTTTTTGAGTACATGGTAAGTGTATGTATTCATGAGGTACATGAGATGTTTTGATACAGGCATGCAATGTGACATAAGCACATCATGGAGAATGGGATACCCATCCCCTCAGGCATTTAACCTTTGAGTTACATACAATCCAGTTATACTTTATAAGTTATCTTAAAATATACTACTAAATTATTATTGACTATAGTTGCCCTGTTGTGCTATTATATAATAGGTCTTACTCATTCTTTCTATTTTCTTGTGTGCCTATTAATTAATCTCAATTCCCCACCAACCCAATTCCCTGCTACCATTATCAGCCTCTGGCAACCATAATTCTACTTTCTTATGTCCGTGAGTTCAATGGTTTTGATTTTTAGATTCCACAAATAAGTGAGAACATCTGATGTTTGTCTTTCTATACCTGGCTTATTTCATTTAACATGACAATCTCCAGTTTCATCCATGTTGCTGCAAATGACTGGGTCTCATTCTTTTTTTGGCCGAATGATATTCCATTGTGTATATGCACCACATTTTCTTTGTCTACTCATCTATTGATGGACACAAAAGTTGCTTCCAAATCTTTACTATGATAAACAGTGCTGCGACAAACATAAGATTGCAGGTATGTCTTCAACATACTGATGTTTTTTGTTGTCGTTTTGTGGGGGAGGGTATACACCAAAAGAAACCTACTGTAGCAGTTGAATTGCTGGATCATATGGTAGCTCAACTTTTTGTTTTTTGTGGAACCTTCAAACTCTTTAGCTGTGCAGAAATGTTTTAACTTGGTATGATTTCATTTGTCATTTTTGCCTTTTGTTTCCTGTACTTGTGGGATATTGCTCGTGAAATTTTTGCCCAAACTCATGGCCTGCAGATTTTCCCGAAAGTTTTCTTTCAGTAGTTTCATAGTTTGAGATGTTACATTTAAGGCTTTAATACATTTTCATTGGATTTTTGTGTATGGTGAGAGATAGGGGTCTAGTTTCATTCTTCTGCATATGGATATCTAATTTTCCCAGCACCATGTATTGAAGAGACTCTTTCACCCAGTATAAGGTCTTCGCACTTTTGTCAAAAATGAGTTCACTATAGTTGTTTGGATAAAATTATACACTAATCTCATGTGAGACAATATGTGTTAAGACATAGGCTGAGTTATCCTAATAGAGGAACATGAAAGGCAGTGGTGTCAGTAAGATAGGATTTTATTTATCTCACATATAAAAGTATAAAAATAGATAAGGAATGGCTATTTGGAAGCTCTGACCTACAAGGTGAAACAGATACTCAGGCTCCATCATTTCTAGGGCGCTTATCTCATGAATATGGATTAATCTGGCTTACTGCTATAACATCTGTATGCCAACTCACATGAAAAATAACAAAGTATTAGGTAAGCAGCTGTTCTTAAGTACAGGCCATGGAAAATGCATATATCTTTTGCTTTACATTCTATGTCTTACTTCTAACATCAAGAAAAACCAAGCTATGTGATCTCCTAAGTAAGCAGCCAAGTGAACAATGAAAACTCTACCAGGTTGGACAGCTTGTGGAAAAACAATTTATGTTTTTATATCTAAAAGGAAGAAAGAGAGAAAAGATTCTGGGAGAAAAGTATCAGTCTCTGACAAAATACAGATATAAATATATTTTTAAAATCAATAAATTAAACCAGCATATATAATAAGATTGTAGCAAATCATTTGAAAATTTTCCAGGAAAGCTGTGATAAGTTAATATTAGAGATTTGACTAATGTATTTCATCATCTTAATTAATTATAGGAAAATACTCATAGGGTCATCCCAGTGTTGGCAAATAAATGCTTATTAAAAATTGAATATCCACACACGATTAAAAAACAATCTTAGCAAATTAAATATAGAAGAAAACCATCTTAGTATGTGGTGCAGCTCCTTGATTGCATTTGATACTGCTAATTGTGAAAAGCTATTTAAATAACTTTGATTAGATTGAACACCTCATTTAAAGTTCTTGTTATGTATAAAAACATGTTAATAATTCATAGCCATTCTTACTACCTTATTACAGGTCACACATTATGAACATTATATATGTTGTATATGAGCCCTCTATATGTTTTATAAGAGCCCTCTAGTAGTTGTGTTTGTATGTACATTAATGTTCCTGATTGCTGATTAAACAAAATATAATTAGACATAATTAAGCAATAGATAGCCATTGGTAGCAGTAACCGGTTAGGGTTGTATTGTAAAGAACAGTAGTAGCATTCATAATTACTTATTTCAGTATTCAGTTTAAAAGTCAATATAGGAGTGATGTCAGCAAGATGGCTGACTAGAGGTGCATTGCATTAGTCCTTGCCACAAGAAAAACCAAGGAAATAAATAAATAGTTAAAATTTGACTGGAGTGTTGAAGAAGAGAAAACAGATGTACTTGATATTTTGTGTACCTGATATCTGCTTTACATGTTCTATTACATAGTAGGGTGACTATAGCAAATAAGAATAAATGCATATTTCCAAATAGTTAGAAGAGAAGATTTTGAATGTTTCCACTATAAAGAAACACATGCTTTCAATGTTGGATATAATAATTACCCTTATTTAACCATTATACTATGTATAAATATATTAAACCATCATATTGTATCCCATAAATTTGTATGATGTGTCAATTATAAATTTCTTTAAAAGTTTTGTAGCTGATAACACAATGCATCTACCATCTATCTTTGTGTGCATATTTGCCATCTTAACAGCTTCTGTTTTAACAGTTTACATTGTTTGGATGTTTTA
The DNA here is from genome assembly GCF_009828535.3 of Hylobates moloch. Lineage (NCBI taxonomy): Eukaryota > Metazoa > Chordata > Mammalia > Primates > Hylobatidae > Hylobates > Hylobates moloch. The sequence continues at coordinate 73,871,783 of NW_026652288.1, read as the reverse complement.
CATTTTTTCTTTTTTTCTTATTGAGACAGGGTCTCGCTCTGTTACCCAGGCTGGAGTTCAGTGGTATCACCTTGGCTCACTGCAACCTCTGCCTCCTGGGTTCAAGCAATTCTACTTCCTCAGCCTCCCTAGTAGATGGGACTACAGACAAGCACCACCATAACTGGCTAATTAGTTTTTTCTTTTTGTATTTTTGGTAGAAGTGAAGTTCACCATAATGCCCAGGCTGGTCTCAAACTCCTGGGCTCAAATGATCTGCCCGCCTCGACCTCCCGAAGTGCTGGGATTACAGGCATGAGCCACTGAGCACAGCACTCTGCTATTTCAAAATGACTTTGTAGAATATGTGACTTGTAATATCTACATATAAAATGTGAAAACTTTAATTTACCGTAGTTGCATTAGTCTAAAACCCCAACAAAAAAATAGGCCTTATAAATAAAATATTCTGTAAAAGTCTCTTTTTAATTGATTTTTTTTCATTCTTGAATCTAGAATCACTACCAATACACTCTAAGAATCCAGGAAGGGATTCTTTATGAAGGAGTTTGTTGATAACTGAACTTATAGAATGGGGATTATTAGAGGTAAATTTGATTAAAACAGACTGTAAAAGTTTTATAAATGTATTTTATTTTATCTATATGGTAGCTTTTTACTAAGGAAGTGATGAAAACACTTAGCCACAACAATAGTAGGCCTTAGGTTTGAAATGGCCCACGTTATAATGTTCTTGCAATCTATATTTTGTGAGGTATTTAACCCATGCTTGTCTCTCCCACAATCTCATTTTTCCATGTTACGAAAATTGCAACAAAATTTATCTAATATTTCTGCGATTGCTTGCTTTATTTCAGTTTTCAAATAAAAGTATCACTATCAATATTTGGTGAAAGGTTGTTTTGCTTTGTTTCCCATATACCTTTTAAAATTGCCTTCTCTTAGATATTAGGTATTGCTCTGTAAATGATGCCTTTTTCTGATTGTGATTTTTGAGACCTGGTTAGTCTTCTTGTTCTAAGTTTAATAGTTGAAGGTTCTCTGCTGAACATCATTTCGCCAATGATAAGTGCTTTATTTCAAAAGCTCTAGTAAGAAGAGTAACTTTCTTATCGAAATCTGAGCTGAAAATAGCTTAAATAATGAACAGATACCGAATGTCTCTGTTATTGATAATCTTATTAATTATTCTTTCTGGCTGCAATGTTTGGATTTTAATATCTCGGTCTTGGATCTTAAGCTCTCTTCTGTTTAAGTACTGAGTGCTCATTAAAACATAACTTATATAGTCAATTTACCATAATGAATAAGAATATGTATATTTTTATTTTACCCTAGTTAAATGGTGGGTGTCTAGATGGTGATAAAGGATAGGGGGTACAGATGGACAGGAAGTAGAAAAACTCAGATTTTAGTACTCTATGTGTATGTTTTCTTTGAAATTTATTGATATGTTAATTATGGAGTAGGGTAATATTACAAATACTGAAGATATGAAATTAAAGAAATAATTTTTATTTGATTCTCAGAATCTGTGGAAGTATATTTTAATGATGTTGTACAATTACTTCAGTTTTTAGTTAGAAGGTGCTTTGGATTAAAATATATAACTCCTACCACCAGACTCTTTGCAAATTTTAGCAATGTTCACTTCATGAAAACTTTACTCAGTATCATCAACATTGTCTTAAGCAATATTACAAAATAAGGGCTTAATCTTTTTTGTATGCACAAAGTAAGAAGTTCCTTTATCATCAATATTAATGTGCATTGTTAACGTTGTACACATACACACACATATTTGAACACAAGACCTAATATATTATTATAAAAATAACTTTTAGAAACTATTAAAAATATATATGAAACGTAACCAAATGTTACTCTCATTGTAAACATGAAAGAACAAAATAAATATAATGGCCTTTGCACTGTCTAGCATCATAGAGCAAGCAACAGACAAACAATAAAAGAAATTGTTGGTTGTCAGTTTAAGTCAGTATTTATTTTGGGAGAAGTTTTTATACTCCTATAATAAATGTATTTTCAAATGCGTCTATATAGATTGACCTTTCAGATTTGGGGGAATGTGGGAGTATCGAAAAATCTGAATGGATATCAGCCAAACATATGTTTTTTTTTTTTTAATTTTTGTTTTCATATTTGTTCCTGTACTAATATTTGACTATGTGGATTCCATTTAAGATAACATTTATAGTTTAGGAATTAAGGCATTTTATCTCTTTTTTATTTCATCAATTTGTTATTTGTGATATAAATGAAATGCTTTAAGCATCACACAAATCGAGATTAATCTTGAATTGCTTCTTAATTTTTTATCTTAAGGGCTATACGGCTTTCTGCACTTAAGTCCTTGAAGCTATTTGCTAATAGAATACTAGACTGAGTAAATCTACCTCTTATCTCCATCTCCTAATCCAAATTGAGAAAATAAGAGCCCTTGACTAAAAAGCATGGTCTTCTTGTGAAATGTATTCACTGAGTTCTTATAAAAATTTGTGTTTTTTTTTTAACAATGAGAGCAGCCATCATGTGAAATGGGGACAACTGTACTTCTTGAAATATCTTAAAGAGACATAATTGGTGGATTAGCAAAAAGAGAAAGAAACTAAATACCACTCAGCTTATTAGTATGATTTACTGAGGCAGTTAGAAGAATATTTTTTCTTCCGAATGAAATTCTTTAAAGTTCAGAGAATCAAATTATCATATTCATATTCCCCTGTCAATCATCTAGTTTAAATATCCCAATAAAGCTATTCCCATTAAAATTGATATTTGATGAACTCTAAAGCTATTTATCACCATCATACATATTGTATTCATTAAACTCAAAACTTTCAGCTCTAGCTCTATGTCAAACCTTCACTCATTTGTTATTGATGTGTGTGAGTTCTTTCCTGAACCAGATATTTAATCTACAATATTAACAAATTCTCTGTCACTTATGTGTGTACAAAAGAAACAACAGAATAAACTAAGACCTGATTTTTAGTTTCACCTATTTCAAGGTGCAAATATTCCAGTTGTGACTGATTTCATGTTACAATGTGTTATCGCAATTTGGAAGAGATGCATCATAGTTGTAGTATTCTCACCACATACAGACAACAGACATCAATAAACTTAAGGGAATAGTAATAATAAATGTAATGAAATACTCGGAAGTGATGAATTTCGAGCTACTAATATAATTAGTACTAATATATTCTATTTAAAATTTTGGAATTTAATTTTGAGTAATGTTTTATTGAATGACAAGCTTACAAAATTTCTGAAAATCAAGCAAAAGATGCTTAGAACCATCAGTATTAAGAATATAGTATAAAACATTATAACTCCTGGATTCGATTTTTGTAATTCTGTTATTTGCAATAGATACTCTAAAGCTCTGGTTTATAAACATATTGCACATGTGACTGTACACATAAATCTTCCTAAAATATCAAGTGTATTGTGATTAAAATGGGAATCACAATCTATTGTAAGTTATCCTCTTGAATAGGACACAGCAATAATCTAGGGGAAATGTCTCTACAGGGATGTGCACTGTATGGACATACTGTAGCAATGTCTGTCATGGCCATGAGGTAAAAAACAAAGGTTTAAAATGTTTAAGTCCTATCAAACTTTTATTTTTTATAGAAAGGCAACAGATTCGCATATTTTGTACATGACAACATGTAGAAAATCTAGTTTCAATGAGCCTGTCCTGAATAAATTGCTAGTAAACGAAAAACTGTTTGTAAAAAACAAACAAAAAAAAACAAAAATTAAAAGAGCGAACAGTAAATATTGAAAAAATATAACTTAGATCAAATGTTGCGTCATACAGTCACCTGCTATTCTTAAAAAAAATCACCTAAAAGCAACAGGGGAAAAAAACATTTACATTTGGCAAAAACAGAGATAAATGTAAAAACCAATCCCCCAAAACCCTCAAAACTATAGAATGATACAAAGAATTTTCAAAGCAATAAAATAGAGCAGAGATAAATTCAAGAAAGGTAGAGAAGAAACTATGGCAACAGGTATCAAAATCTAAGGCACATTTCAAACTTAACTGCTGCCCCTTCAGGTGCAAGGCAAAATCCCTTGTTTCCAAAAGAGGAAAATACATACTTTTTCTTTAAAGACTAAAGGATTAGAGGCTTAATAAGTAATATCACAGTCAAGCCGTATTTTCAGAAAGTGAAAGTTTCTGGGTCTTAGTTGTTGGTCGCGGTATTTGGATGGTGTCCCAAATCTCTCTATATGTTTGGCTGAGATGTTTTGAAGGTAACATTGAATACATACTCAAACCTTTTTCTCTTTATAAATTTTTCTACATGACTCAAAATATCTTGCACAGCTATCAACTCCTGCAATAGAAACTTACATATAAACTATTTATATTTATAAATAACTATTCTGAAAAATGGAAGTATTTATAAGACCTATAATAATCATAAAAACTGTAAAAAGATGAAAAATGCATGCAAGCATTTAAAAGCAAAGACAATCACTAGAAAAATAATTACAAAGAATTTGAAAATATTGTAGCCAAATAATTATCCATAAACATAAAGACAATCACCCTGACACTACCACTTCATCCCCCGATACACATACACACAGTAAAGTAGTTGCCTCTATGAGGCAAGAATGCAAAGCAAAATTACAACAGCTTACGTAACAAACCTCATGGCAAAAAGGAGGAAATCTAGTATAAATGAAAAGAGCTCCAAAAACAGGTAAACGATATAGTCATAATACAAATGAAAGAGTCATAATACAAATGAAAGTAAAATTTTACGCTAAATGAAGCAGAATAATTTTCCAAATGGAGGCAGTATAAAAATATGAATGAGTAGGCCGGGTGCGGTGGCTCACGCTTGTAATCCCAGTACTTTGGGAGGCCGAGGCGGGCGGATCATGAGGTCAGGAGATCGAGACCACGGTGAAACCCTGCCTCTAGTAAAAATACAAAAAAATTAGCCGGGCGTGGTGGTGGGCGCCTGTAGTCCCAGCTACTCAGAGAGGCTGAGGCAGGAGAACGGCGTGAACCCGGGAGGCAGAGCTTGCAGTGAGCCAAGATCGCGCCACTGCACTCCAGCCTGGGTGACAGGGCAAGACTCCCTCCAAAAAAAAAAAAAAAAAAAAAAAAAAGAATGAGTAAATTAAACAAAATGATGTCTGGATGAAGAGTTAAAAATAATTAGAAAACAACTATCTATATTTTAAATGTCTAAAGAAGCTCCAACATATGCCCCAAAAGGAAACTGTTAAAATAACAAAACAAAAATAAAATTAAAAAAATTCAAATTTAAATAGAAGTCTTAATGTACCATTAAAATGGCACATCGTGTTTTAAAATCTAAAAAAAAGTATATTTTCAAATAAAAAATATTTTTTTGGAAAATCTGGCAAAATAAACTTCTATTCAAAAGGTGAAAAAATGGAGACTAGCATCAAACTTTTCTATAGCAAAATTCCACAATGGAATACAATAAAATAAAATTTGCAAATATACTGAAGAAAAGTGTGACCAAATCATTTTATACCTAGGCACACTTGAGTTTAATAAAATTATTTAGACAAAATCAGTTTTGACCATGCAAGAGTCACTGACTCCTTTTCCCAGGTCCTAGTAAAGTAATCTAATAGGGAGTAAACTCAAATCCCGTATGGCCTCCAAGGCCCTTCTGATGCCTCTGTAATATTTTTCCTACTACCTCTTAACTACTCGTTTAGCTCCAACCCCACTGGACTCAGCTATTCTTTAAGCATGTCAGAAATGCTTCTACATTACAGCCTTTGTCATTGCATTTCCCTCTATCTGAAATATTCTTCCTCCAAATATCCACATAACTTAGTCTTTCATCTCCTTTAATTCTGTTCTAGGCCACCTTTCCAAAGATAATTTTCCAGGTAGCTCTATTTTAAATTGCATTCTGTGACCCTTCTTTTATTATTCTCTACCCCCTTTCTTTATTTTTGATAATATATTCATTACCACAGTATTTATTATCTTTATCATGTTATACTGTTTTTATTTTATTCATTGTGTCTCACCTCCTCACTAGAATGCAAGAAATTCCTGAGCAGGCTTTTTCTCCCATTTTATTCATGAGATTTTTCAACTTACAGAACAGTATTTGAACATTGAGCAGTACAATAAATATTTGTTGAACCAAGAGATGTCTAGAAAATATGGTGTAAAATGCCAGTAAACATTGAATATACTCAACCAAGAGGTTACTGGGGGACTATACTAAGCAGTCTGTCAATAAGGATCAGTTATGTTATAATTTTACAGCAAAATATAAATGTTTTGTACTAAATTGTTCTCCCCCACCCCCGCAATTTATATGTTGATATGTTGAAGCTTCAACTCCCACTATGACTGCATTTGTAGATAGGGTATTGTATTAGTCCGTTTTCACACGGCTATAAAGAAATACTTGAGACTGGGTAATTTGTAAGGGAAGGAGGTTTAACTGACTCGTAGTTCCACATAGCTTGGGAGGCCTCAGGAAACTTACAATCATGGCAGAATGTGAAGGGGAAGCAAAGACCTTATTCACATAGTGGAAGGAAAGAGAAAGTGTGCAAGAGTAGGGAAAACTGCCTTATAAAACCATCAGACCTTGTGAGAACTCACTCACTATCAGCAGAACAGTATGAGGGGAACCACCTCTATGATCATCTCCCACCAGGTCTCTCCCTCAACACCTGGGGATTAGGTTCAAGATGAGATAGATTTGGGCGAGGACACAGAGCCTAATCATATCAGATCTGTTAGAGGTAATTAAGCTAAATGAAGTAATAAAGATTTTGAATATGATTTCATAGAAGTAGTGTCCTTATAAAAAAAAAGTGATGGCAGGGATCACTCTGTCCACATGCACAAAAGAAAGGCCACATGAAGACACAGAAACAAAAGAGCCATCTATAATCCAAGAAGAGAGTCCTTGCCAGAAAGCAAATTTTCTGGCATCTTGATCATGAACTTCTAGCTTCCAGAATTGAGAAAACAAATTTCTGTTGTTTATGCCACCTGGTCTGTGGTATTTTGTTATGGAAGACTAAGAAGATTAATGCAATTAAGTATATAGTCTCTGATATATAATGTCATATTAGTACAGATAGGGAAATAATATAAATGAGCAAAGGGAAATATGAAGTTAATCAAAATAGTTACTGGTGCATGGTAAGGGCTATAATGAACTAGAGACAGCACAGCTTAATGGGAGAAACATACATAATTCGGGTTAAGCAAAATTTGGAATTGTGTCAAGGTGTGTTCTAAATGTTTTAGAAAACAAATCCAGATATTTATATGAAATCTCTTGACTTTTAAATTTGGACAACTAATTCAGATTCTGTTTTTCTTAAACAGTAAAAACTGAAAATGGCTGAATGTTGGAAGATTCTGCTAACAGTTTCTGACATTTTTACTATGATGCACATTAAATTCAATACATTCAGTATGACCAAATAGACTATATCTCGAAGATGACAAGAAAGAAGAACATTAAACAATACATTTTTGAAGAAAAGAGAAAATAAAATTTTCAGGATTAAGCTTAACCTCATTTCTTTTTTACATGTTACATCACAAGACCATGAAGCAAAAAATTAATTATATTTTTCTCTATGTATCTGTGCTTTCTTATATCCAACTTTTCACAGTTTAGTTAAAGACCACAAAAGGAAAACCTACTAAAGTAAAAGGAAATATACATGCATTTATATTTCATTAAGAATTAAGAGCTAATTTTGTAAAAAAATATATATATTTTACAAATAAAACATAAAATATATGTATTTTAGTTTAATATTCTTATTTATTATACTGGAACAAAATGGGAGAAGAAAGTAAATTTAGAAATTAGAGATTTAATAATAATACCACAAATATCTAATGAAAAATCCTCACAAATGTTTTGGTACTTTTCATGTGATTTTTTCAAACTTTAAAAATGGTAAGGTGTGAGTACTATGAAAATTTTTATTGATATGTAACATATTGTGAAAGTTATCAGAATCCAAATGGAGTTGCTTGTGTTTAAAAAATGTAGAAACAAAGTCCCTGACAAATAGAGCTGGGAAGGTAATAAAAAGAGAGTTCTCATGCACAAATACCTGATAACAAAAGCTATCATAAAAGATTTCAAAAACTGCACCTTGCACAAAAGCCATCACAGCCTTACACCAAAAAATACTCCTGTAAAGACATCTGCCCAACAACTGCCGGTCCAACCTCAGATTGGCACCACACTTATTAGTGATCCCTATCACTGAAGCTCTTTATCTAAAACAATTGTTATCCTCCTTATTCTTTTGTTAAAAATCTTTGTCTTCCTTTACCTTCCTGATTATGCACATAGTTTACTATGACACACATATTCCTATTGAAATGCCCTATCCCCAAATAAATATAAGATGAAATCATATTTCATCTTACCTTAGAGAGCTTCTTTTTGTTGTTTAGATTGACAAACATAGTGTCCAGAAGCAGGCCATGAAGCAAGATCACATTCAGAAGAAATCAGCAATTACGGGGCTGTGGTGCAGTACCCACATGAGCCCTTACAGCTCTCCACTTCCACAGATTGCCCTTTCTGCCCTGGTGAATCTTTTCTCAGGGAAAGACTTCTTTTTGTTAGAAGTTTTTTTTAACTTTGTTCAGGATTTCTTTTGATTATAAGGCTACCTTTAATAAAGGACCTTACATTCCTCCTAAGATAATAAAAGATATTTTACCTTTCCTGGAAAGTTCTTTCTTATGTAAAGACAAGTGTCCTTTTGGTTTGAGTGCTCTAGTTTCTACAGAACTTGCATTCTATGAGGCATGTCTTTTCTGGTGAATTTACTTTTGTTTCTTTTTGCATGCTTAATTTAATATTTTGTTTGATCTTTATGTCCGGGTTACAATTTTTGTGAGCACTCTGATTTTGGTTTCATTTTGATTTGATTGCATGCATCTGCAAAATATTCAGCTCTTTTACCTAGCTACTTTCTAGAAATCTAAGAGCAAAAATAAGTATTCTAAATGGTGGACCCAGGATTGCTCCTTAAAAGCCACTAGGACAGTTGCCATCATCTAGACACTGGTTCAAACTTCTGAATTCAGTGACAGAGTTTATATAATTTTCTTTGCTTTTGAGCAATTATATAAAATGTAATGAGAATTTCAAACATTAAGATATGCAAAGATCTCTGGGACTCAAGTTAGCTACATATATTTTTCTTGTGCACATTATGGGTCAATGACCATCTTGGGGATCACTTCAACTCCCCAAACTTTTTGGTTCTTGCTATCCAATTAAGAGACTACAACTATAAATTAATATGTAGAACCTAAATTTTCTCTTTTTTGTTGTTGTTGTTGATTTATCTGCTTACTTTGTATTTGCTAACTCTTCTCCAGATGTTGAGATAAAACTTACTGCTCATGGCATTTCAGCCAATATAAAAAAATAAAAAAGAAAGTTTTTGAGGCATTTTCAAATCAATGGCTTTCCAAATTGTAACAACTTAAATACCTTTTGGAAAGGCACATTTAGGTTTTCCTGGCTAATAATCATGTGGGGATGACAGAAGAGTTCATTGAAATGTTAATAGTCTAAAATAAAAATAACTAAAGAAATGCTTATAAAAGTTTTCTCAGATAAAACTGGTAAAAATCTTAAGCCCAGAGCAACAATTAAAATATCTGTGTTCAGCATAAAACTTTTGTTTTTTCTGTCATGCAAGTCACAGAAAAACAAACAAAATAAAACAAAACAAAAAAGCTAAAATGCTTTCCTGACTGCATTGACTAGTCAAACAACTATTTGGCAAACAAAAAATTGATTTATTACTAATTCAAGGGTACTTGGAGATTTTGTTTTTTCTTATACAATTCTGCCAGTCCTAGCTAAAATATCAAAATTGAAAATTTAACCTTAAACTCATTTGAAACTAAAAAAGGAGGAAAAAATGTGAAGGAGATTTTTAAGCCAAACTGCTTTACCCAAAACTTTAATCTACAGCCTTCATCAGATTACCCATCAGGGCAAAAAGAAAAAAAATTAGCCATGTGAACAGATGTCTCGTTTAGTCAGAATTGTAATTTGGATTCACCTATTTTTTATAAACCATTATGTTTGCGCTACTATCTCATGACTAAAAACCTCAAATGAAAGCTATAAAATTTTTGTGTACATCTGAATTTAGCCATGTTTACACATATTTGCATGTATTATGTTGTATATTGTGTCCACAGGGTAAAATCTGGTATAATCAGTCAGAAATAATTAAGAAATTTGATTCAGATTTGCTTAGGTAAATAAATGCTCATATAAAAATATATATTAATTAACCCCAATGCATTTTAATTTATGTGACTTAAGTGAATCTCTGATAAATATGCTGATTTTTAAATTACTGATAAAATAAAAACAGAAATGTCATCAAATTTGTCAGCATACATGTTTGCCTGAATTTACTGCTCAGATAAGATAGTATTTATCTCTGATAGACATTTTAAGGTTATAAAACTAGAAACCCAAAATAGAATTATCTTTGTTTAACACTTTCATATGTAATATTAATTTAATACTATTTGTTTAATAAAAATATGTGTACAAACTGAGTTATCAGCAAAGTAACTGTTTTTAAATTTAGAGTTCTTACGTAGATGAACAACTGATCATCACTGGCTATAAAAGTGATCAGCAGAGAAATGACTTGAAATGATGACTAGATTTGTCTAATGTCTCAATTTTCATAGATAATCTGGGTATAATTGTTAACTGTAAAAATAAATAAATTAGGTAAATGTAAATAACTTGGAGATTTATAAGTAAACTTTTCATGTAATTTGAAACTCTATGTATTTTTTAAGGTAAATTAAGTGATAAATTTTCATTAATGTCTGAATCATTTCCATATAAGATGTATAAGATATTAAAAACCAAAACAAATTGTTGAAAATAAATGTTTTCCTTGGCTTTTAACATTTTATAGAAATACTAAATGCATTTGAGACTATTAGTACCTCTACAAATTATGTTATGAAGAAACATATTTCTAAAATTATAAAATCATTCTTATCTATAAAATACTGGTGTTTGACAAATGTTAAAAATTGCTTTCTTCCTCAGTTTTTACTTAAAATTAAGGTTACTAAGAATTAAAATGCTAATTTGTAAAGAAAGTGTACCAAAAATATAAGCTGTGTTATTAATTTAAAAATTTATCATAAAAAACATAAAACTATGTTTTTTGTTGAGAAAAGTAATAATTTGTCTAATTCAGAAGTTATGTAAAAGTTGTTTCAAAGAACAGATTTATGAAGAAAATAGAAGCAAGTCCAAAAGAAACCAATAAGTAGGAGAGAGAGACAGACGTGAAGAAAGTTATGAGTATAAAGATGCATTTCTATCCCAATCCTCATTGTGACATCAAACCAAAAACCATACAACAGATGCACAAAAAATAAAACACAAAAAATCAAAACATACCACCAGTGAAAATCATCGTAAGTAAAAGGCAAGAAGAAAAGGTTGAAAAGAAGTTAACAAATGCACTAGAAAAAAAAAATGACAAAATGGCAGGAGTAATGCTTTCTTTATCTATAAAAAAAATTGTATGTAAATGCACTAAACACTCAGGTCAAAAGAAATAGAATGGCTGAAGAATAAAAATTAAAAATCCAATGATCTGTTGCCTACCAGAAGCACACATTACCTATAAAGACACACATAGAATGAAAACAAAGGGACAAAAAATGATATTTCATGCCAATGGAAAACAACAAAGAGCAGGAGTAGCTATACTTATATCAAACAAAATAGTTTTTAAGACAAAAATATAAGAAGAGATAATGGGTTTATTACATAATAATAAATATTCCAATTCAGCCAGAGGAATTAACATTTGTGTATATGACCTTTATTGTATATATACACAAGTGTTATCTCCTCTTGCTGAATTAGAATATTTATTATTATATATTGTGTATCTTTATTGTAATATATGTATTGTGTGTGTATATGTGTGTGCGTGTGTGTAGGCACCCCACACTGGAGCCACACACACATATATATAAAGCAGATATTATTAGAACTATAGTATTTGTATAGACCCCAATACTAGGTGGAGACTTCAACACCCAACTTTCAGCATGGTAGAGATAATCCAGACAGTAAATCAACAAAATAAACATCAAACTAAATCAGCACTATAGTATGAATTAACCAAATAAATATTTACATAACATTTCACCCAACAACTGCAGAATATACATTTTTTTTTTTCTCAGCATGTGGATCATTCTCAAAGAAAAACCGTATGTAAGGCCATAAAACAAAGCTTTAAAAAATTCAAAAAAAATATGAAATCCAGTGTCTTCTCTGACCACAGTGGAATAAATCTAGAATCCAATAATGAAAGAAACTTTAGAAACTATAAAAACATATGGAAATTAAACAATACGGTCCTGAATGAGCAGTGGGTAAATGTAGAAATTAAGAAAATAATTTAGAAGATTCTTGAAACAAATGAAAATAAAAACGTAACATACCAAATTACATGGGATACAGCCAAAGCAACACTAACAGAAAAGTTTATAGCAATAAGCATCTACACCAAAAAAGTTAAAAAAAAAAATCAAATAAATATTTTAACAATGCCTCCTAAAGACTTAGAACAACAGGAGCAAACCAGTCTCAAAATCAGTAGAAGAAAACATATAAAGATCAGAGCAGAAATAAATGAAATTGAAATGAAGAAAATAATACAAAAGATCAGTGAAATGAAAAGGTTTTTTTCTAAGAAGATAAACAAAATAGAGAAACCTTGAGCCAAACTAATTAAGAAAAAATGCAGTGAAGACCAAAAACATAAAATCAGGGATGAAAAAGAAGGCATTATAATTAATACCACAGAAATTCAAAGAATCAATAGAGACTATACTGAACAACTATTTGTCAAAAAAAAAAAAAAAAAAACAAAAAAAACTGGAGAACCTAGAACCTAGAAGAAATGGATAAAGATTGAAATGGAAATAGACACCTCCCAGCACAGAAAAGATCAGGAACTGATGGCTTTAATGCTGAAGTTTACCAAACATTTAAAAAAAGAATAAATATTAATCCTACTCAAACTATTCTGAAAAATAGAAGAGGAGGGGAGAGAGTAGTTCCAAACTCATTCTATGAGGCTAGTATTATCCTGATACCAAAACTAGACAAAGATACAACAAAAGAAGAAAACTACATGCCAATATTCCTGAGGAACATTGATGTAAAAATTCTCAACAAAATACAAGCAAACCAAGTCCAACAACATGTTACAAAGATCACCCATTATTACCAAGTGGGATTTATCACAGGAATGCAAGGATTGTTCAATATATGTGAATCAATCAATGTGATACATTATATCAACAGAATGAGCACTTACACACACTATATGATTATTTCAATTGGTGCTGAAAATCATTTGATAAATTTCAACATATTTTTATGGTAAAACACAGAGAATGTACCTGGGTGGTCAGAGGTGAGAAGGTAGAGATCATTAGTGAGTACAAAACTATAGTCAGAACCAATATGATCTAATATTTGATTGCACAAGTGAGTGACTACAGTCAATAATTTATTGTACATTTTAAAATACTTGAAAATTATAACTGGATTGTTTGTAACAAAGAAAGGGATAAATGCTTGAGGACATACATAACCCATTTACCGTAATGTGATTATTACACATTGTATACCTGTATCAAAATATTTTATGTATCCCTAAAATATTTACACCTACTATACACCCATGAAAATTTAAAGTAATAAAAAAAGAAAACAAAAGGAGTTACTGGTTGTATTACTTTATTCTCACACTGCCATAAAGTACTACCTGAAACTGGGTAATTCATGAAGAAAAGAGGTTTGATTCACAGTTCTATAGGCTGTACCAGAAGCATGACTGAGAGGCCTCAGGAAACTTACAATCATGGCAGGAGGCAAAAGGGAAGCAAGAACATCTTTATTATGGCAGAGCAGGAGTGGGAGTGAGAGTGAAGGGAAATGCCATACACTTTTAAACCATCAGATCTCATGAAAAGTTGCTCACTATCATGATAACAGCAATAGGGAAATCTGCCCCCATGATCCAGTTAAGCCCCACCAGGCACCTCCCCTGAGAGGTGGGGATTATAATTCTACATGAGATTTGCTTCAAGACACAGAGCCAAACCATATCACTGGTGCTGAGAAAAAAATTGATTAATAAACCCAGAGATGGCAGTGAAGAGAGAGTTCTGATGCACAAATGCCTGACAATAAGAACTATCACAAAAGACTCTAAAAGCCACAACCCTAAACAAAAGCCATTACCACCTTAAACAAAAAGTACTTCAAGATCATCCACCCAGCAAGTTCTAGTACAACCTTAGACTGATCAAGTTCTAGTACAACCTTAGACTATCCTTGTTATTGATCTTTGCAGGCAAAGATAATTATCTCGAAATTATAATCCAATCCTCCTCATTTTTTCTTTAAAAATTTTGACTTCCCTTACCTTCTTGAATATGCACATAGTTTACTATGGTATGCATATTTTCATTGCAATGGCCTATTCCTGAATAAATATCATTTCCTTTTTGAGAGTTTTTCTCTGTTATTTAGGTTATAAATATATATGTTTACAAATCCTAACTCTATAACAAAAATAATGTTGCAAATTTAACACTTTAACAAAACTTTACCCAAATCAAAAAATGCATCTTTCTAACAACTACAGAGTAGCCCTGGTATCAGTCACTGTCCCCAAGGGGCTTGTAACACCACACAGTTATTCAGCAAATGCTCTATTATATCCAGCTCCTTGTGCTCAGCATTATTCATGTCATTCCGTGTAAAAGACACTATAATAAAATTCCACTATTTCAAGTATCATTAAGTACAAATTTCAGTGATTAATGTAACACATGTACTTTATGGATTTTAAGAATATCTCTATTAGACACCTTTAAAAATAGTGTTTTGATTCACAATCATAGTTTCCTTCAAAATTACCTAACAAGTTGCACAAAATGAAAGAGTAATATGCGAAATTCGTGTTAGATTTCATTGCTTTTGATGATTTGCAAGTCCTGATTTTTAATTGTTTTTAGCACAATTTTAGTTGAGCTTATACTTGCACACAATATTTTATTATAAATTGAATACAGTATTTTTATTGAACTGTAGCTTTATCATTTAATATTGATAACACTTGACTATCAGAACAGCACAGTTTATATAGCATATACCCTAAACCTTCTAGAAAACAAGACACATTACACTTATATTTAATTAAAGGAAGTGTGCTTCACACTATGAATACAGTTTCCTTCACCAAGTAAATTGCAAACAATGTAAAAAAAAAGACTATAGCTTTTTGCATTATTTGTCTTTTTTATTACATTTCTTTAATTTTAAAATGTTCAAAGAAGCAATACCTGGCAGATGTTAATATTTTTTATGGGATGGTAAAAGTTTAACCTCCATTAGTAGATGGATGTTAATACCTTAATTTATTCATCAGTAATGAAATAACACCTTTCATATAAAGTTTATGAGATCAAAAGAGAGATACATGACAAATATTCTGTTATATTTCTAAAATTATGACATATTTAATTACCCGTTATAATTTATATTATAATGGGAACCAACTATTATAATTAAATGTTGAGGATAAGCAAAGATAAAACTTTTTCAAATTAATATGATTGAGAAATTTTATAACACTATCATGTTATAGTGTTATAACTATATAAGTTTATGGAAGTAGTATTACTTCCAAAAAATCTTGGAAATAGTTATAACGAGAAAGTATATATTATTTGTGTAAAAATAAAGGCATTTTTGCAAGTTTCAGTCTTTCCAAAGCTATTGGTTTTGATGCCACAGAGAGAAAATTATCATTTTAGGTGGCAAAACTGCTATCACAGATGAATTTCGAAGAAATAAGTATTCCTTTTTTATGCAGATATCCTCTGCAATGAAGAATGAGGGAAACAACTTACATAAGTTATGTGTAAGCAGATTGCTTTCTAAATAAAATTTTTCAAATTCTTACTGAGATGTCAGCAGCTGCTATTTGAAAATGAGTGACTACTTTCAATATGCTACAGTGGAAATGAATCTCTCAAATTAAAACTCGAATTGCTTGTCTCATCATTAATACATGAACTATTTGGTTACTATAATAGTTGCTGTCCACGACTGGACTAAACAAGAAAATGTAAGTACAAGAATTCAAAACTCCTAATATTATTTCTTTTATTCTATAGTCTTCATATAAGATGAGGCTATTGCTTATTGCTTAAAATTTTGCATGCACAGCAATGATATTTAGTAGTCACAATCAAATCAGTCTGTTTTGCAAAGGGACAGCCTGAATCATAACAGGCAAGAGGCTAAGCAAAGGTGGTTTATGCTTTTAGGTCAGTAGAGAATTCTGTCACCTCAAATTTTTAAGAATATCCCTTATGCTTTATTCAAATTCCACCTACAGTCTAACAACATTTATTACTATTCTAACCCTTGTCACTTTTATTTTTTCTAAAATTTTTTTATCTTTCCACTTATGGATTGTTACGGCTTGAGTCTTCCCTTAGAAACACATGTTGCAATTTAATTGTCATTGTGACATTATTATGAGGTGAGACTTTCAGAGGCGAATTAATGCCTTTATAAAACAGATTTTAGGAGTGGGTTTTCTCTTTTGCCTTTGGAAAGGTGCATCATGAAAGCTCTAAGCAGATGCTGACCTCTTGATTTTTGACTTTCCAGACTCTAGAACTGTGAGCCAATTAATTTGTTACCCAGTCTCTGGTATTTTGCTATAGCAGCAGAAATGGACTAAGACATGGCTTATATACAACCCTGAATTTTTCGTTTGTTATTTATGATATAAAATATTAGTTTTCAAAAAAACCTGAAGCATGTACAACTCAAAACAGAATTGTTGTGTAAAATGTCTTTATTCTCTCTTCTATTCTTACTGTAACTAATCAATAAAACATATTATTTAAGAAGAGATTATCTTTAAAATAACAAACGGAGGGTGCTCTATTTAGGCATTGCTTAATTGTTGGTGTCCCCTCAAAATTTTTACCTTGAAACTTAATCCCCCGTGCAATAGTATTAAGAGGCAGGACATCTAGAAGTCAATTAGATCATGAGAGTGACGATCTCACGAATAGTATTAATTCCCTTATAAAAGGGGGCTGTTTTGCACTTCTACCATGTGAGGACACAGAAGGTCCTGTCTATGAGAAACAGGTCCTCACCAGAACACTGAATATATTAATGCCTTTATCTTAGATTTTCAAGTCCCCAGAACTGCAAGCCATACATTCCTTCTATTTTTAATTTTGTTTTTTTTGTAGATTACCAGGCCTGAAGTTTCTGCTATAGCATGTCCTATCTCTGGACAAACCATGCCAAACAACTTCCCAGGAGCCTTGATCTCCACAGCTCTCTCCTTTCTCTGCGAAGTCCCCAGGTGAGATCATCCACTCCTGCCACTTCTGCAACTTCCATCTCTGCCCTGATGCCTCAACCTAAATTGGCTATGACAGGGACAGGTGTTTCATTACTTGTTCAAAACTCATAGTCTATTGATTATAGATTTAAAGTAGTCATGAAAAACAAATAAATGTTTTGAAGTTTATAGAGATACTTTTCCTGGATCAAATGTCAAAAAAAATTGCAGTCCTTAAGTTTTCATTTCAAGATAGCTTTTCTTGTTCATGACTTCACTTTGTTAGGCATTTTCCAACATTGTAAGTAATTACATGGCTCATAAATACATCATGCATTAAAGTTTTTCTTAATTCGTATTTAATATTAAATAAGTAGTATACTGTCTTTTTAACTAGTGTATTTTATTCTAATTTATACAAAAGTCTGTGTTTATTTTATTATTGGAAATTACTACATTTAAAGTGATTGGTCCATATATTTCTACATTTACCACCAGCATATCATTCTTAATTTTATTCAGAATTTGGTTTTGGCTAAATTGTATCCCTCCAAAACTTACCTGTTGAAGTCTTTATCCCCAGTAGCTCAGAATGGATTATATTTGGAGATAGGAGTATTAATGAGGTAATTAAAGTAAAATGTAGCTACATGTATAGGTCCTAATTCAATATGACTGGTGTCCTTATAAAAAGCGATACTTAGGATATAGACAACACACATACTAAAGGGTGGCCATATAATGTCACAGAGAATAGGTGGCCATTTTCAAGTCAAAGCAAGAGTCCTCAGGAGAAATCAATCCTACCAACGCCTTGATTTTGTGCTTCTAGGCCCCAGAATTCTGAGAAAATACCTCTCTGGTTTTTAAGTCATCCAGTCTTTGATATTTTGTCGTTGCAGCCCTGGCACACTAATAGAAAATTTCACTACCATTTTACACAATCAATTCTATCTACCTTTACATATAACATTTTTTTGTTTACTTCCCAAGCCTAATCAATTGGGCTGGTATTATTTTTTCCCCGTGCTATAAATAACACACAATTAAAATAAATTAGGTAAAAAGATATTTATATTTACAGAAGGAGACTTTTAATTCTTAAGATTTGGCCAGATCTATTTTCTGTATCTCTTTACTGGGTAAGATATTTAAAGGTATGATACAAAAAAATAAATTGGATTGGCTTATTTAAAAGTCACATGAATAATCTTTCAAGGTGTATAAAAATACTCATTAAAGTTAATAAACATCATTTCAAATTTTATAAACTAATATTTTTCCTTAGGTCTTCCTTCTTCAGAAAAAGTTACACAGTATTACTTTATTAATGACCTACTTAATTGAACATTACATGTGAGTTTGGGCTTTTATTAATATAACTAAAATTGCATAAGATAATTTATTATGATAACTAAAATTGCTTAAGATATAAAATTTATTACATGTAAGAAAAACTTGTTTATGCTATATTTCATTAAGACAGCAGTACCCCTTAAACACCGCATGCCATGAAAAAAATATATAATATAAAAATATTCCCAGTTAATGCTCAGTTTCTTATTAAAATTCATTTTAATAAGAATATATTTATATATTTTATATTATTGATATATGTAATAATTTATAGATAATGATCAATTTTCATAAGAAACTGAGAGTCAAATGGTAATATTTCCAACTCTCAAACATAATCATTTGATGGATTCCCAATTAGAACCTTTAACTTAGAGATTCAACTCTATATTTTGACTTCAACAATATGATGACCAAGATATGTTAGAAAATTGAAAAAGGGGAATTTAAAGGTAATGATTGTTGGATAAATCAAAGATGCCATCTTAGGCATCAGTTCCGGGTTCTTCTCCCTCCACTTGATGCCCCCTAAACCCGCCAAGCACAGCCCACCAAATAAGCACCCAATCAAAAGGAAACACCTCCTGCTAGCCCCGAGGTCCTGCCCTTTGACCAATCACCAATCACCACATCACCCTAAAGGACATAAATACTCAGCCCCAGCAGCTCTCTCTCTCTCACCTTCTCTTCGTCTTCTCACACGCTGAGCCTCCAATAAAGATTTCTTGGCTGCCACCAGTGTCATCTCTGAATAGCCTGTCACCCTTCATTTTGGTGCCGTGACTCAGATCGGGATTCCCCACCGTTAGGTGGAACCCCAATCCCCTTCCCAGGCTCAGTCTAGACCTCTGGCCAGCCTTCACACATTTTCCTGTTTGCCGAGCTCTTCGCCCACCACCGGCCTCATCTCGGTAAGTTCTCCCCTCCCGGGCCTACCTCTCGGGCAAATCGCCAGACCCTAGCTGCTCCCCTGATGGACACATTTTGCGCGAGGCCCTTATGGCGGTGGTAGTCCCCTATCATTCACTTCTGCCTCAGCCTGTAGGGAACGGAGTTTTCTCCCTCTCCTCCTCGCGTCTCTGGCCTGGGTCCCTCTCCTTCCTTCGTTAAAATCCTGGTACCAGGTGACCCATGGCCTCCCGCCTCTCAGAGCTTCCTCAGTCCTTCCGTTTTGATCCAGAGGCTCTGACTCAGTCCGCGGCAAGCGGCTAGCAGGGGACGCCCTGCCTAGCTCGTCGCCATCTATTCCTTCCTCTCATTATGGGAGGCTCCGTATCCCTGCCGGCCGACTCCTCCCTACAATGTCTCTTAAATAATTTGTCGGCCCTTGGCCTCGCCTCAGACATCAAACCAAAATGCCTAATTAAATTTTGTTGGCCCACCTATCCCCTAGACAACCAAAACAAATGGCCTCTTTATGGCTCTATCTCTACAACTATTGCGAGCGAACAGGAAAATGGGTAGAGATCCCGCATGTTCGTGGCTTCTTCCTCTTACGGGGCAAACCTAACCTCTGCCTCCACTGCAAGCTCCAACACCTCCTTGTCACAGCTCCTCCTTCGGCCCCAGACTTTGACTCCGCTGACGAACCTCCGCCATATCACCACCCTCAGCCCCACCCTCCAGCCGCCGTCAGGCCGCGGTGGCCCCGCCCCTTACCACTTCCCGCGACCTCTCTCTTTCTTCTCCATCCTCCGCAACCTCTCCAGCTCCCTCCCCTCCGCCGCTCAGCCCTCCCACCACTCGTTCGAGATCCCACCACCCCATCCTTGCCCCACTTTGAGAAGTAGCAGGAGTTGAAGGCATCGTCCGAGTACACGTTCCCTTTTCCATGGCTAATCTATCCCAAATCAAAAAGCGCTTAGGCTCCCACACTTCCAACTCTGCCTCCTATATCAAAGAATTCCAATACATCCTTCAAGCCTATAGTCTCACTTTCCATGACATGTATATGATTCTCTCTAATTCCCTTCTCCCTGAAGAATGCCAGTGGGTCTGGGAACAGGCTCATGCATATGCAAATTAGGTCCATCAAACAACCCCAGTCCTACCATTGGGGGCGCAGGCGATGCCTGAGCAGGAGCCTAATTGGGACTATAACACCCGAAACGGAATTGTCTCCTGAGACCATTTTGCCACCTGCCTTTCTTGATCGCCTTACAAAGGCACTCCAACAATATACAAACATAGATCCTGAAGTCCCAGATGGCAGACAGCTCCTTACGTCCCATTTTTTTGCCCAAAGCTATCCCGACATTAGGAGCAAATTAAAAAAGCTTGATAGAGGCCCTTTTACCCCCAGACCGAAATTCTAGCAACGGCGTTTAAAGTTTATCACAACCGAGACGAAAAAGCAAAGAAACAAAAGTACTAAATGCTAGCCCAAGTTTTGCAAGCCTCTTCTCGACCAATGCCTGGGTCGCATGGCTACAAATCGTCATCTAGCCACCCACCTAAACGTGAGCCTCCTGGGCCCTGTTTCAAGTGTGGTAAGGAAGGACATTGGGCCCGGCAATGCCCAAATCCCAGGCCCCCCAACAAGCCATGCCCCAAATGCCACCTGTCTGGCCACTGGGCCATAGACTGCCCCGGCTCCCGAAGGGGAGTGGGGCCAGCCTCCAGCTCTACACCCGACCTCCTAGGTCTGGCCATCAAAGATTGACCGGGCCTTGGGACTCCTCTCCCGACACAAATCATCACCGCTCAGGAGCCCAGGGTCTCGTTAACAGTAGACGGATGTTCTAACACATTTCTACCTTCTCGGTTTTAAGGGAATTCTAGGGCACCACTTCCCCTTTTGGATCTCCTGTAGTCGGGGTTGGAGGCCAAACCATATGTCCAAGAGCCACCCCTCCCCTCTCCTGCACCTTCTCTGGTCACATGTTCTCTCATCGGTTCCTAGTCATGCCCCAATGCCCTCTCCCCCTATTAGGAAGGGACATTCCCTCAAAATTCAAAACCTCTATCACCTTTAATCCAGCCATCCCCACAAAATCCACCTCACTCATTGCCCTAGTTGCTAATTCCATATACCAGGCTCCTGCTCCTCCTCTGCCTTCACTCCCAACAGGCGTCAATCCTGCAGTTTGGGATACTACCACCCCCTAACAATTGGAGTCTTTCTGTTTTTGCTGAACTGCCCGGAATTGGGGGTAGTGTGACACATGCATTTCTGTAGCCACCATCACTGGGACTGTGTTTGGTCAGAAATGAAGCTAGCACAGCACTGAGTCTAACACAAGGCCTGCATCAACTATTGCCTGTCTACTGCTGATGTTTATTTAATCTCCAAGGGCTCTTTAGACAGCAAATTGCAAACCCTGTCAGCCTTTGGCTTTCCTTTCAGGGCAATGAGTTTCCTCTTTCCCCAAGGTAGGTCTAGATTTCTAAACCCTAGAACTAGGGCTTAGAATCAAGAATTTTAGATATCTACCTGGTGCTTTATTTTACTGTGGCTGATCTGGCAGCCAACTTGCAAAACGAAGTGCTTTTTGCTCTTCTCTTTCTTTTACTCAATCTGAGGTAGTGTCTCCCTATGTCCACCACTGTCTTACATTCATGGTGACTACTATAGTTGTTTTTCAAAGGTCCAAGTCAGCAGGTGATGAATCCTGCCAGGCCTGGGTCTCTGTATTCAGGGAAGTGGCTTCCCTTCTGGCTCAAGGTGGGTCTATAAATGCCATCCAGGACCTAAGTTCTGTAATGGGGAACTTTAGGAATCTGCTTGGTATTTTAATTTACTGTGCCTAAGTTGGTATTCAAGTTGCAAGAAAACTTTACTTAACTCTTTACTTAAGAGTAACTTTACTTCACTCTGCCCTCTCCATTCATCAAGCAGAATGAGTCTCTCCCCATGACCACCCCAGCTGGGAATGCACTTTTTCACACCTGAAGCCAGCACAGTACTGGGTCTTGCCTAAGGCCCATGGTGACACTGCCTCGATGCTGTAGATGGTTATTCGAGGTCCAAGGGGGTCTTTGGTCCACAGGTGATGAATCATGTCAGGACTGTGTATTTCCACTTAGGGCAGCAGGCTCCCTTCTGGCCAAAGGTGGGCCTAAAAATGCCATACAGGGGCTGGGCATGGTGGCTCACACCTGTAATCCTAGCACTTTGGGAGGCCGAAGCAGGTGGATTGCTTGAGGTCAGGAGTTTGAGTCCAGCTTGGCCAGCATGGTGAAACTCTGCCTCTACTAAAATACAAAAATTAGCTGGGTGTGGTGGCACACACCTGTAATCTCAGCTACTCAGGAGGCTGAGGCAGGAGAATTGCTTGAACCCAGGAGGTGGAGGTTGCAGTGAGCCAAGATCATGCCACTGCACTCCAGCCTGGGTAAAAGAGGGAGATTCTGTCCAAAAAAAAAAGAAATTCCATACAGGAGTTAGGTCCTGGAATCAGGGGCTTTAGGAATCTACTTGGTGCTTTATTTTACTGTGGGTTAGCTGGTACCCAAGTTGCAAGTTAAGTCCTCTTTACTTTTTCCTCTCCTTTTATTAAGCAGAAAGAGTCTCTCCCTATGGCCACCACTACCCCAAGCCCATGTTTACAACTGCCTGGCTACTGCTGTTGTTTATTCAAGGCCCATGAGCCCTTTTGAATTATATTTTTTGTACTCTTATATATCAAATTCAGAATTATACCATGGAGTCTATAAAAGTAACTTAAATAGGTCAGGCATGGTGACTCACGCCTGTAATCCCAGCACTTTGGGAGGCGAGCGCAGGTGGATCACTGAGGCCAGGAGTTCAAGACCACCCTGGCCAACATGGCAAACCACTATCTCTACTAGAAATACAAAAATTAACTGCATGTGGTGGCACACGCCTTTAATCTCAGCTACTTGTAAGGCTGAAGCACAAGAATCATTTGAACCTGGAAGGCGGAGGCTGCAGTGAGCCAAGATCATGCAGATACACTCCAGCCTGGGTGACTGAGTGAGACTATGTCTCAAAAAAAAAAAAGAACTTAAATAAAATATTACCAAATAGCATATTTATGGATTTGTAAAATCTTCAAATATTTATGAAATTCTAAATTTGTTTTAGAGTATATTTTACATTATGCTGTTTAAAATTACTGTAATATTTTATACTTACAATTTGTTCTAATGTTTATTAATTTTCTACTATGGGGTTAGTAATAGGAAGCATTGTGTAAAGGAATAATAATACGTAAATATTTAGGTATTGATAATTTTAATATCTTTAGAAACATTTAAATATTTAATGTTTAGATTAATTACTTAACTGAAGCCATACTAAAAACAAAACAAAACAAAATCCAAAAGATGCACTAATGATAAAATTTAATATATGAGTCTGTCCCTCTCTCTCTCTCTCTCTCAATCTCTGCGTGTGTGTATGGAAAACCAGTCTTTGTAATGTGGGCAGAAATACTTAATGCAATGTATGCAAACAATAATTTCTTCTTAAGAGTAATTTTTCTTCAATTCTAACTTGATAAGAAATAAATTATATAAAGCATGTTTGTATTATTCTTAAATATGTATTACCCAAAATGTTTAAGTCATAATTTTTCTCATGTTAGTT
This sequence comes from Hylobates moloch, assembly GCF_009828535.3. Taxonomy (NCBI): domain Eukaryota; kingdom Metazoa; phylum Chordata; class Mammalia; order Primates; family Hylobatidae; genus Hylobates; species Hylobates moloch. The sequence continues at coordinate 73,847,350 of NW_026652288.1, read as the reverse complement.
GGAATAATAAAATAATTTTGAAAAACTAGTATTATTATACATCATTTCAGTTATTTTTAATAACATCCCTTTAATTTTTCTCATAACTTAACAGAGTACAGATTAATAAGTTGGCCTCTATATTCCATATATCACCTGAGGCACAAAAGGCATTTAATCATGGCTGTTTCACCATTCCACACTGCTGTAATCTGAGGAGTGAATTTAGAACTTAATTAAGAAAAAAAAATCAAAAGTTTTTTTTTTTCTATATTGTTTTAGTCTCCCTGATAATCACACTATTGAATTTCTTTGGCTTGATGCCACTAGTCTACTTAACCAGAAAGAGACCTATAAAATGCATTGCTGAACTTACTATAAGAATTTCATTCAAATTGTTTACTGCATAACAGTGTGTTCACTACAAGTGTTTGCAGGATAAATATTCCTCTCATCTTAGGACCAAGCATGGTTATTCTTTGATGTAACATCTGCTTTGTTTTCATCTTACGTGTACTATAAATAAACAAAGTCATCATATTCTCCTGTTTGCACTGGCTGCTGAAAAGCTTGGCTCTAAATGTGTTACACTCTTCTTGCGGGTATATTTGAATTAATAATATATATTTCACATTTCAACATCTCTCCTTTCTACACCTTGCTTTCTTTTTACCCTTTGTCTTTTCTTTTAAAATATTTATTTATTATATAAAAACAATGTTTCCAAGTAGTCTTAAACATTGTATTTTGAATTATGTGAAGTATTATTTGGGCAATCTTATAGCTAAAGGTTTGAAAATTAAAAAAAAGAAATGCTTAAGATTTTAGACTAATTTTAACAACCATTTGTACATAACCAGCTGAATTTTAAAAGACAATGAATGTTGAGTTTGCGCAAAAAAAGAATTTAATTGAATAGCTGGTTTCAAATGGCTGTTTTTGTATTTCAAGTTGAAAATTTAAAAAAAATAATAAATGTCAGCAGCCAAGAGAGAGCAGCTTGGAACAAATACAATGCCGTATTTTTTGTTTGTTTATTTTAATTTTAGTATAATATTCCTCATAAAGCCTTCACCACATGTGTATCTGGCATATGGACTAGAGGATTTATCTGTGCTTCAGGCAAACAGAAAAAGAGGAGGAAGACTGCTGTGAAGTTTAGTATAAACAGAACTAATGAAAGCTAAGATGTGAACCAAGGTTAAAACGCAAGACAGACATTATGGCACCAGATATTTTTAAGTTTCATGGGCTTCAAAGGCCCTCAGGTTTAGAGAAGTTTTGCTTAAGCTCTCTAATATGTTCTTCATTTTCTCATATGTAAAGTTGAATACAGATATATAAAATATCGAGTACAATGCTAGAAACAGCGTTTAAGAAATATCATTTCATCCCCCACCTTTTTTTGGTTCTTACTCTTGATTCAAAGCATGAATTCTACATGTATTCTCTAGTGATCTCTAAAATTTACCAATGCTTGCCTATTTGCAGGCCAAGTAAAGTTAAATTTCACTTGATGACATCTAGAATTCTGCAGTTTTAAAGCCTTCTAGGTGATTTTATTTCTATCCCGTCATTATTTTCCCACATGGTCTTGTTAATTTTCTGGAAAATTGTTTATTATTTGGTAGAACTTTTATGTCTGAATATCTAGTGAATGAACTTGTGAATCTGAGCATACCAGAAAATTCAGCTCAAGACAGAGTTCAAAAATAGTGCCAGTCATAATTTGAGTGACAATGGAGTCTTCTATAATTTTATGGCTATGATGAGGTCATATAAGGATGGTCCTTCTTAGGAAGAATGTAGGTCCTTTACCATTTATTCTTCTCCTTTCAGGCTTCTACACCTATTATCTCCCTAAACCCATTAATGTAAAAGTCATCAATGACTTCTTTGTCAGATTAAATTATTTTTCTTATTTGTTCATATTCTTGGAATCAATTGGCATACTTGTTAATTCTCTTTTGCAACAATATCTCCACTTCTGCTTCTGGGAAACCACACTCTTCTGGCTTTCTTCCTAGTTTCCTGGCTGTTTCTTCCCACTCACTTCTGCTGGAATGTTATTATTTTTCTGACCACCCAGTCATTGCATGGCCCAGGGCTCAGGGCTCTCTGCTTCCGTATCTTTCTTATTTTAATTCACTCTGTAGGCTATCTCTTTCAGCTCCATGACCTTCAAGGCCATTTTTATTCTGATGACTCTCAAATTTAGAGTCATGATATTTCCACTATATCCAGACTCATATTTCAGACTCACTACTTTCCATCTCAACTTTAATGTTTCATAGGCTTCTCACACCCAAAATATCCAAAACCAAACTTCTTGTTTTCTTCAAACTTGCTTATCCCAGTGTTTACCAAATAAGAAGTTTCCAGGATTGACTTTCTCACAACAAAAAACTTAGAACCATATGGACTTTTTTTTTCTCCTACACCCTCGAAGAAAAGCTAAATAAATGAACATGTCACCCAGTGCAAATCCTTTATTTCAAGGGTTAAATTCCTTCTAATGTTTGGCTGCCTTTGATCATGTTTCAGCAACTTTTAGTAGGATTTTTTTATATCTGCCTAAGAATTGGCAATGTTTTCTGCAAGAGGATTAATTTGATACAGGCTACTCTGCCATTACTGGAACCAGCTGTGTATAATTGCTAGCTGTGTGATTGTGGGGAAGTTTCTCATTTAAGAAGTACTTTTTTCATCTTTAAATGAAGAATGTCAAGAATATCTACTTCTTAAACACGTTATGGCAATCAAACATGAACAATAATGTAAAACATTGAAAAGGAAGTTTGATACACTGCAAACACACACATTTTCCTATTGTATTTACCAAAGGAACATCTTTCTCAAAAGCTCTTAGGACCAATATTTCTTGGGTTAACAATGAAAGAAAACAAAATTATTTTTATTGATTTTGGGGTAACTTTGTTGACAGCAAGCTTTCTGAAATTCAACTGTATTTTTATGTGATAAAGAGAATTATTCAATTCCTGCCACTAAAATGTTATTTTAAATGAGATGAATAATAGAAAAAAATTACCACACAGGAACTTTCTTTAATATTGCTGTTTTTGAAAGAAGAGTAAAAGTTATGTGTGCTACGTTTGCACCTATTTAAGCAGATATTCACAGATCAGTCTACTAAAAATTTCATGTATCCTACCTTGGGGTGAAAAATAAGTACCGCATGGTACTATACACATTCTTTGATTCTATTTTGGAGAAACTTTGATTTAAAAATAATTAATTAAATAATATCAATAAATATGTATATATACTTTAGCACTTGACACCAGTCTTATCTATATGCATATATAGAGAAACACATCCCACCCACAATAGTCTTATTGTAGTCTTATTTGAAAGCCATTAATATTGAAGTTGTAGGAAACACTAACCGGATATTAATAAATTGTTGAGTCTAATCTTATTGTATGGAGTGTCTTCTTTTTCCTTTTAACTTATTACCCTGTATCCCTTCTCAAGCCATGATGAATCAGACTAATATGTTTCAGGGACAATATATTAATAGCAACAGTAGAAATATTTACTTAACTATGTAATTTGTCACTATCGATTATTTTAAAATATGGCAATTTTAACTTTTTTTTTCAACTTTAACTAGATGTATTTGTAATTGTATGGAGAACCTTAGAGAAAATCACCAAATGTGATTTGAAATCCCTAGAACTACTATGTAAGTTTATTTTCTCATAAAAAAATGGGATTAACAGATTATCATTATTGTTCTCACTAAACATAGGTCAATTTCATTGTACCTTTTGCTGGGGAAAATGGCTTCATGTGTTCAGTGAGGAAGAAAGATAAGTAGGTAATTCCTTGCTTAAAGTTTTTTGTTTCTTTATACCTTTTGATGTATGTTTGTATAACTAGATTAGAGAGAACATAATACCTCTGTACCTCTGCATATAAAATACATTATAATCATATTTTACATAGTCTTACAATTACACACATTGATTGCTGGAAATATAGCTAAGTTTTACCCACAAAGTCTTGGCTGTAAACTTCGAATTAGGCCAAACTGTGGCCTGGACTCTATTCATCTACTTCTTCACACCTAATCAGTGTGTGAGTGTTCACTGAGGTCTATGAAAATTAGAATACCATAGATTCCCTTCACCAAGAGTAGGATGGAAATAAAGCAGGCAACTTGAGGATACGTTTTGAACATTTCCATTGATAGAAAAGAAAATGTGTGGCAAGCCTATTAATCTGCAGTGTCCTGGGAGTTTTATCAGTGGGATTAAGTAAAAATTATAATAGATCATATAAAGGTATATGGATCAATACTAGAGAAGGAATGACGTCTACAGGTTGGGCAGACTGAAAACATTTACTAATTGACCTGTTGTTTACACTTTCATTGTTTCGAGATTCATTAGAATAGTTGAGTCCCCATTGCCTGACATTTGTATACCAACCACATATTAATAGGTAGGTGAATACTTCTGAACTGAGGATTGATTAAAAATATTTTAAATTACATTATTATTGATATGGTTTGGATATTTTGTACCCCCCCACCAATCTCATGTGGAAACATGATCCCCAAAGTTGGAGGTTTTTGATTCATGGAATTGGATCCCTCATGAATGGCTTGCTGCCCTCCCTGTGGTAATTAGTTCACAGGAGAGCTGCTTATTTAAAGGAGCCTGGGACTTCCCTACTTTTCTCTTTTTCTCTCTCTCTCTCTTGATTTCCCACGCTCTCCCTTCACTTCCACCATGAGTAGCAGCTTCCAGAGGTCTCACCAGAAGCCAAGCAGATGCTGGCATCATGCTTATACAGCCTGCAGGAATATGAGCCAGATAAACATTTCTTTAAAAAAAATAAATTATCAAGCCTCAGGTATTCCTTTTTAGCAATGCAAATGGACTAATACAATTATATATATAATATGTTGTTAACTCATTCATTCAGCTTAATCAAACATTACTCTCATGTCTAAAACTCAGATTCCTTTATTTTTGTTTACTTCTAGTTCAACACTTTTTTGGCCCTATTTTATATGATCTGAAGTAGGAGTAATATTTCAAAGCTAAATGTTATGTTTTAAGCATGCATTTGAGAGAGAGCTAGTTTTACATTTTTCTAATTGATGCATGATAAATGTATATGGTTTCATGGGATATGTGATAATTTAATATATTCATATCATTTATAAAGGGCAAATCAGCATGCTTAGGATGTCCATCAGAGTCAATATTGTCTTTTTATTATGCTAGGAACATTCAAATTATTCTCTTCTAGATATTTTGAAATGTACAGTAGGTTATTGTAAGCAATAATCAACCTGCTGATCCATAAAACACTAGGTCTTATTTCTTCTATTAAACTATGTATTTGAACCCACTAATCAACACTTCATTCTCCCTCTCTTACACTTCCTGATCTATGATAACCACCAATCAACTCTATTTTCTTTTTTTTTTTTGAGATGGTCTCATTCTTTCACCCAGGCTGGAGTGCAGTGGCATAATCTCGGCTCACTGCAACCTCCACCTCCCGAGTTCAAGCGATTCTCCTGCCTCAGCCTCCTGAGTAGCTGGGATTACAGGTGTGAACCACCATGCCCAGCTAATTTTTTTATTTTTAGTAGAGATGGAAATTCACCTTGTTGGCCATCCTGCTCTCGAACTCCTGACCACAGGTGATCCACCCGCCCCTGCCTCCCAAAGTGCTAGGATTACAGGGGTGAGCCACCGCACCTGGCCTCAACTCTCTATTCTCATGGGATCCACTATTTTTTGCTACCATGTATGAATGAAAACATACAATATGTATCCTTCGGAGCTTGGCTTAGTTTGCTTAACATAATAAGCAAAATTAGTTCTAGTTTCACCTATATTCCACCACTAGTAGAACATAAACAAATACAGGCATTACTTATATTTCAAGGCCCAGTGTGTTAATAGAGGTGAGGATTTGTCTCCTGAGAATCCCTTAACAAATTATAACTCGATCTCTTAAAAGAGCAGGAATGTATTCCCTCAGAGTTCTGGATGCTTGAAGCCTGAAGTCCAGTTGCTTGCAGGAACAAACTAGTTCCACCAGTGTGGCCACATATGGCAGTATTTCATTCTTTTTTGGCTAAATTATATTCTTTTTTGTATATACACCATATTTTTGTTATCTATTCATCTGTTGATGGGAACTTAGGTTGATTCCATATTTTGGCTATTGTGAAGAGTGCTGCACAGAACAAGGGAGCACAGGTATCTCTTTGCTACATTGATTTTATTTTTTTGAATATATACCAGTAATGAAAATTCTGAATCATATGGCAGTTCTGTTTATACTTTTTTGAGGAACCTTCCTACTGTTCTTCATATTGATGGTACTAATTTACATTCCCACCAACAGTGTATGAGGGTTGCCCTTTCTCCACATCCTCGCCAGCATCTATCATTGCCAGTCTTTTTGATAAAAGCAATTTTAACTGGGGTGAAATAACTACTTTTACATTTTTAAAAATTAATGTTTTGTTTTAATTTTTAACCTTTTATATAGACTACAGTCTACCTCTATGAGGTATGTAACTGTTTGGTCAAAGTATTTGATTCTTTTTTGATTATAGATTGCAATCTTCAATGCATTCCATAAGTTGTCTGCAATTTATTTACTGTTTTTAA